>NW_004949204.1:160177-163052 GCF_000317375.1 Microtus ochrogaster
GGTGGTGGTGGTGGTGGTGGTGGTAGGGCCCTGGGCATGCATACTTCCACACATCCAGGTGACACTGTTCCCACTCTTCGGGGCACACCGCTTGCCTGTCCCACTCTAAGCCTTTTCTGTCAGGTTCTTCCAGCCACTGTCACCCCTCTCAGCCAGGAGACTGCTGAGTGCCGAAAACTGGGCACATTTGTTCTCAATCTTAGCTGCCCAAGAATAGTCAAAGTTCCCTAGGATCTACCAAGGTGCTGCAGTGTGACAAACACCCCCCAGGGGGCAGGAGGGAGCCATTCCCCTGCAGTTGTCCAGAGAGCTTTGATGTCTTCTAGATCTCTTTCACTTTACAGTCTGAGATCCTAGGCTTGGGAGGAGAGCTTGATCTGCACGAATCCCTGAAATGGCCTCTCAACCACGTTTTCAAGCCTCTTCCAGACACAAGGGTGACAGTGACATCAATACTAACACGGCAGTAGGTTGCCACTGCTAGCCCATGCACCACTGCTTGTGACATGCAGCAAACCAACCTCCTGGCAAATCGCCCACTTCTTACTTCCTGGGACAAGCCCTGTGGACATGCAAACCATCTTTCCCTCTGGAGTCAGACAGATGTAACTTCACTGAGCATTTGCTCGGGGGGGATTCCAGCCTCTGGCAGCTATGTGAGTCTGTCTAGTTCTGCAACCTCTGTAAGTCTTGTAATTTTTAAAAATTCTCTCTAAGGTATCGATGCCACCCACGTCCCCGGATGCTGGTGTGGAGGTAGAGATCTATAATACCACAGCTCTCTGCATCAGTGCCTCTTCTGCCGCTATTGTGTGTGGCCTGCCTTCGGAGGGTTCAGCCAGAGCTGGTCCTCTCTGGAAGCTGGGCTCTGGGAACAGATCCAGGTCGTCCCTGATCCTTAAAGCTCTGCCTAGAGCCCAGGCCTGTTGGTGACTGGAGTGAGGTAGGGCCAGGACACTAGGAACTTGCACTCTCAAAGCAAAGAACTTGCCACACACCCAGAGAGGGGTGGTGGTGGTGGTGGTGTGTGTAACTAACAGCTCCCCCATCCTCAAATAATAAGTATAAATAAATAAAAACATAGAAATAATAACTTTTGAAATGGACAATTGATAAATTGATAAAGAATGTTCTGAACCTACTGTCTGGGCCTCAGTTTCTCAGGCCGACTCCATCCCTTATGTAGCCTGAGCAGCTCACCCATTAGAAAGAGGGGCCACAGAGGAGCCTGGGAGAAGCTGGGATTCTCAGGTAGGTAGACAGTGGGAAGGAGGTCTCAGGTGCTGATGGGTCCACAGACTGACCACAACAGAGCAGCAATCGGGCACCAGAATCCTGTAAATAATTTACCGTCTTCCCCTGGGAGCCGGTATCAAATGCCTGGGGCTCAGTCCGCCGTCCACTATGCTGGTAGCTTCTGAATTATTCAGGGACTCGGGCATCCTTGGTGGAAGGAACCACTGCCCTTTAAAGTCCTAGTAAGGCTATATGGGATGCATAGAATCTCATCCGAATGTCATATTTTCATGGAAGCCCCAGGTTTCTTGGAGGAAGCCCTGGTTCTGGGTGGCCACATACACTTTGGGAACTTATGGTCCCTGAATAGTTCCTTTCCACCATCTCTATACTTCCTGGAAGCCCCTAACACCACTAGGTAGAACCAGGTAAGCCTCTACTTTGGCCCTAACTCTAAGGTAGGAAGTTCTGAGCCCCACTTAACTCCAGACGCCTTATTCCTAAGATGGCCTGTATCAGGCTGGGTCTGTGTCTCTTTTTCCAGCCTAGACCTTGGTCAACAGTAGCCTGGACAGTCTCTGAGTCCTCCTCCACTAGGCACCATGTGACTTTCCTGCCTGCTCTTCAGTATCAAGAGGGAGAACAGGGAGGGAAGGGGGAGGGCACAGTGGGGAGGGTGTCATACTTCTGTCTTCCCTCTTCTTGGCATTTCAGGACACCTAAGATGAGCATTAATGCCTAGTAGATTCACTGTGTGGCTATCCATTGCACCTGAAACTTCCAAATCCTTTGTTTGTAGCAGGAGTCCTGATGGAGGCTCTCTGCACTCCGGGGTCTGTCTGCTCTGGAAGTCTCCACTGCAAGGGATTCAGCAATCTCTTCCTTGGCTTCCTCCATCTCATTCAGATGCTCTGGCTGCTGGGAGCTACGGAGGTTTAGATGAGGAGGTGGAAAATGTACATCTCATCTAGCTGTTCCAGAGTTTTCTCACATGACCTCCACGTGCCTCTGAGCCTTAGTTTCCCTTTCTGCACAGTGAGGATTTTACTGCTGGGGTCTTCTGATTCTGTCTCTCCTCTACATTCACTTGGTCTACTTTGGGCCCTTCTCTTGCTCCTGCTTCTCCTGGCCTGATGAGTCACGGGGTGTCTCACACCAGATAATAAGGCCATGCTTTACTGTGAGGGTCTCTAGCGGGATGCTTTTCCAAAACTTATTGTGGTTCTAGAGGAAGCTCACTCAGTGATGTGATCCTCTGGAGACAGAGAGAAGGCCTCGGTGCCCTAATTGTATTTTCTGTGGTCCTGCCAGCAGACCAGAACCCTGCCCTCTACAAGGGGTCTATTCAGCTCACCTTTCCCAGTGTTGGCACTCACTGCTTCCTGAGATAGCACGGGTGTGGGAGAGTACCAACTCTTCCAGATGTTTGCTTTTCTAGTGATGCAGCCTGGTCCTCATGTGTCTCTCCTCTTCACATGACAAACAATTTCTTGAGGACAGGGACTGTGCCTTGATCCCTTCATTTTAGCAAGCATCATGGCTAGCATGGTGGGTTAGTAGATGGGTAGGTGAATGGGTTGAAGTGATGAATGAGATGAATGCATAGGTAGGATGCATGAGTGGGATGGGATGAATGGAT
>NW_004949204.1:163482-174274 GCF_000317375.1 Microtus ochrogaster
ATGGATGGATGGGTGAATGGATGGATGGATGGGTTGAAGTGATGAATGAGATGAATGCATAGGTAGGATGCATGGATGGGATGGGATGAATGGATGAATGAAAATATGGATGATTGAATGAACAGACAGGTTGGTGAGCTACATGATCCTACGACTTTGCCTTGAAGCTTACATCTACTTGCCATAAGGAAAGAATTCGGGTGCCCACCCCAGATGACCACAAGGGTTACCTATTAATGTTCTTTAAAACCGACAGCGAAAGAGCGGACCCTTTGCCTACCCCTTTGGGACTGTGTATCTTCTAATGTGGCCAATTACTCTCTTCCCACTGATTAGTCCCTTTAGAGCCTTCTTCCTTGAACTAACACTGCCGCACCTTTGTGGACACCTTGTAGTTCAGCCATGATCTCCTGTAGGCTACAGAGCAGCAATTCACTTTTTACCCCAAAGCACAGTGTCTCAATTTACTTATGTTTAGCCACCATTCTAGTGTCTTCCAAAACCTGTGTGTCACCCACAGAGCAGGATGGGGGCGACTTCGATTGATCCGTTAGTAGGATAACACTCGAGGTGGATGCATTTCCTTCACAGACTGGAAACCCCATGAGAGCAGACATCTCTCTCTTTAGTATCTAGTTCAGTTCATGACATACACTTTGAGTTTTATAAATGTTTGTTGACTGAGTGAATGAACACATCATTTCATTCCCACAGCTGTACTGAGACAAATTCTTATCTTTCTCACACATAAACACAGAGAGCTCAGAGAGGTTCCTTAGCCTGCTCGGGGCCACACCTTAAATCCCTGGCTCAAGGGTCTGGGGTCGTTTTCCTTCTAAACCACAGCCCTGAACAGCTGTTAGGCAACTTTACCATCAGATCACAGGATGTAACAATCATTTGGCTTTTAGCATCTCTGATGGGCTGCATCCTCCAGTCTGAGTAAGGAAGAGCTCAAAAAGAGGTGTATGTAACTTTAAAAGGGCAGGAGATTGAGGGTGGACAGGATGGTGAGCTGCTCTTGGTTAACAATGGTTGCAAGGCCCAGGGCACTTTGAGGATCCCGAAAAGGAGCAAGATGGGTAGCTCTTTAGCCTTGAAAGATGGTTTCAAAGTGCAGGGTTCTATTGTATGTAATCCTAGAGGAGTCCGAGTCAGGCCTGCCCCCCCCCCACCCGCCCCATGCTTACTTGTTGCTGAAGACTTTGCTGTAGTTGAAAATCTGGATCTCCAACATCTCATTTTTGTCGATACTGCTGGCCACGGGCCACCGGAACGTCTGTGGAGAGAGGAAGAGCTGTGGCCTTGGGTGCAAACAGCAGGGCGGTAGTGAGTGATGAGATGGGGCCTACTAGCAGCCAGGGTGACCCCTCACGTGGGCCAGGATCTCCAGGGACAAACCATCCACACTCCCACTCAGTCAGTTACCATAGCTGCCTCCTGTGGAGGGCATTGTTACCCATTCCTCATTCAAAGATGGTGCTTAGAAAGCTTTGGCAAGCTGCCAAGGTCACAGGATAAGTGTGGGGGGGGGACCTAGGCCTAAGAAGGACTTCTGACTCCCAACTCTGTGCTGCTTCCACTGCCTCTCAGCGCTGAGAACGGCGGGGCAGCCAGGGTGGGAGAACTCCAGGGCAGACAGCCGGTGGGGTGGGAGACGGTTTCAGGATGAGCTGATTGTGGCAGTGTGAACAACAGGGACTCATTTGGCAGCTCTTCCGTGTGGTGAGGGTCAGATCTATACATAGTCTGCCCGAATTACTCTTCCTCCGTTCGCACCCCTAGACATCTCTAAGTCAATAATAAGGATGACTTAGAAACTCGGTGGGTTTTTCTTTTAATGCCCGATGAGTGGTAACTAGGACCCATTGCAGCTTATAAAAGGAATCGTTCTCTAGGGAAAGCCAATGGTGGGCAGAGCTAGGCTCCTCCCTAGGGATCGCTGTCATCCCTGTCCTCACCTAGCTTTTTTCCATTTGGGGGGCAATAAAGAGAACTGGGGCAGAAAGAAAGAGAAAGAATTCCATCCTGTGCGCAGCATTTGGGGTACTCTCTAGAGAAATAGCTTGTAGCCATCACCTTCAAGAATGAGCAAGTTTCCACAGACACCTGACTGACAGGGAGCTGATGGCCTGTTATGCTCCCTCATCTCCAGAGACCCTACCTTCTGAGCAGGGAGAGAACTGGCATGGTTCTGTTGGTAAATAAGGAGTTTTCTTCTGGGGGCCTGCCAATCTACAGCTGGACTTCCTTCTCCCAGACTGGGAACTTTAAGGACTTGGGCTTACAGGTCTGTCCTGGCTGATCAGTTTAACCCCCCCCACTTCATGTCATCTCTTCTTAGGACTAGCCAGGTCCCAGGGAAACTGTGCTGGCTAGTTTTATGTCGACATGACACAAGCTAGAGTCATCCAAAAAGAGGGAACTCCAGTTAAGAAAATGCCTCCATAAGATGGGGTTGGAGGCAACACATTTTTCTTAATCAGATTGATGAGAGAGAGACCAGCCCATGGTGGGTGATGCCATCCCTGGGCTGGTGGTCCTGGGTTCTATACGAAAGCAGACCTAGCAAGCCATGGGGAGTAAGCCAGTAAGCTGCACTCCTCCATGGCCTCTGCCTCAGTTCCTGCCTCTGGGCTCCTGCCCTGGATGAGTCCTAACTTCCTTTAATGATGAGCTTTGGTCATGGCGTTTCATCCCAGCGATTGTAACTCTGACTGAGACGGGAACCCTAATGTGAGCCGGAGAGGGGTCGACGTCTAGAGGTTGGCGCGGCTCCTGGCAGCCATGTTTCACCACAGCTCCCACTCCTGTTCTCTGGTGCCTGAGGCAGCTCAGCTCAGCTCAACTCAGCTCCACAGAGAATGTTTTCTAAATGAAGTTGCTCAGACAAGACCGCAGGGAAATCCAGACTTTTCACAAGGCCCAACTCATTAGCCAGGAGCCGATGGGAGCGCAGGGAGGGCCTGGAGAGCCCGTTGAACCTGGGCTTCCAGGGATGAAGGCAGAAGAACACCGGTTCCCTTTGTGGGCTGTGGGTAGCTCCAGGCACGGTTAAGCAAGAAGGAGTGGGAGAAACAGGCGGTGGTCCTGGAAGTGGCACGCTCAGAGAGGAAGCAGTTTAGATGAACGCAATGGCAACAGCATATCACTTAGGGGAGAGTGATGAGCGGAGACAAGGGGACCCACAGAGAGCCTCTGCTTGTCTCCCACTGGGGTGTAGTTCAGTGGTCACAAGAGCAAACAGGACATAAAGGCCTGCCTCTCTGTCTCTGCCTCTCTGTCTCGTCTGTCTCTGCCTCTCTGCCTCTGCCTCTCTGTCGTGTCTGTCTGGGTCTCTGTCCCCCACCCCCCATTTTTGCTTTTCCTTGTTTCTGGCTCTCCATCCATCTGCTTTTCTTGGTCTTTCTCTGCTTCTGTCTCTCATTTCTCTGTCTTTGTCCCTCTTCCTCATGGGTTTTCTCTCTCTCTCTCTCTCTCTCTCTCTGGTCTTGAACTCACAGAGATCCGCCTGCCTCTGCCTCCCGAGTGTGCCACCACCGCCCTGCTTCCTCATGGGTTCTCATTCATGGTTACCTGTTGGCCTAATTTCTGGAAACGTTTTGAGGCCCCTGCTCCCCAGCTTCAACACTGATGGAGCTAGAATCTCTACGTGGGATCCAGGCTCGGTATAGCCCTGTGTGAGGCCCTCTGACACACTGTGAGGCAGTAAGGAAGCTTAACCAGATGTCAAGCAGATGCTGGTGCCATGTTCTGGACTTCCCAACCTTCAGAACAGCAAGCCAAATAAACTTCTATGTTTTAGGAATGGCCCTGTCTTGGCGATTTTGTTATAGACACAAAGGACAGACTAAGATGGATATCTGCCTCACAGGGCTGTCGCGAGAACCAAGTGAAATCACGCAAGTGACAGGATGTTATATGGAGAACACAGCGCTGCAAAAAATGAAAGTCATTATTTGTCTGAGCTTGTTTTCCTCCTGTAGGGGCTCTGTACAAGTTGTAGCCAATATGTCTCCCTGGCCCTTCTCGGCCCTGCTTCTGCCTCTCACACACTTCATCCGCCTTGTTTTTTCCGTGTCTCATGTCTCTTTCAAACCCTGATTTCATTTCTCATTGTCTAATTTTGGCCATCATTTCCTTTTTAAAAAACAAAAAAAAAAACAATAAAACAGACGCAGCGATGCAGCAGCACACACATACGCCCGATCTGTTGAGAACGCAGCCAGATAAGGTGGGAGATTTTAGGGTTTGGGAGCTCCCAGGAGCCATTGCTCACCAAATCGTCCCTGACCAGACAATGCTGTTTAACTCCTGAAGGGAAGAGTTCTGAGGTGATTCCTATCTCAGTAGCGATTGTCAGGGCACTGCTCTTGAGCAGTAAGCAAGGCTCTGGCAACAGAGCAAAGATGCTCCCCTGCTGAACGGGGTTGAGAGAGACAAGTCCAAGGGCACAGGACTGGTCTGTGCCGAGGTGGGACTGAAACTCTCGTCTCCAAGCTTAGTGCAAGGCTTTCTCCCTGGCGGTGGGCTGTCTCCTGAGCCTGGGAGAGCAGAGGGCCCTGTGGTTCTGATTATCCGTTTAGATCGCCAACTGCAAAATCGTTTATTGATTGAGTGTGTAGACCACCTATGGGGCGCCAGCTGCCACTTGTCACATAGTATACGATTTTACCACACTTCACAGAGAAGGGAACTGATTCAGGATTTGTCCAGTTTCACCGGTAATGCAGTTTATTAATGGAGAGGTAGACTGTCTGGGCTCGAACCCTGGCACTGATGTTTAACAAACAGAGACCTTTCATGGGTCACCTCATGTCCCAGCTCTCTGATTTATAGAACTGAGGCAACATCATCTAACCTTGTCTCAGGCATGAGGCAAACACCGGGGAACTGTGGCTCCGCTGTTATTGGGGTGCCTGCTGCCTCTGTGGCTCCCAGTCCTCCTCTCTCCTTTTCCCCTGTGACTTCCTCCCCTCTCATCTCCAGCTGGGGTCTGCGCTGCCTCTCCTTGAGTCTAGGCTGGCCTTGTGGCTGCCTGTCACCAAGAGAGGCTGGCAGACGTGACGCTGTGTGGCACCTAGACCTGGAAGCTTCCATTATTCGTTGTCTTAGAAATCAGTGGTACAGAAGGAAGTCCGGGCCGTGCTTCTGGAAGAGAGAGGCCCTGGTGGATGTGGGGCCAAGAGGAGGAGACAAAAAGAACCCAGATGGATGCAGTGACGCTATCACAGCTGTCCAGCAGATAGCCAGGCCTCACAAGAGAGGCCCTGGTGGATGTGGGGCCAAGAGGAGGAGGCAGAAAGGACCCAGATGGATGAGGTGACGCTATCACAGCTGTCCAGCAGAACCAGATAGTCAGCCTCAGAACCAGAAGCCACAGTAGAATGAAGATTTTTGTCGGTCTCTGTGCGGCTTGTTACACAGCAGTGGGTAACCATGACATTATCCAATGCTGCCTGTGGCTCTCCCTATCAGATCTGTATCAAGATCACATCACACCAGCAGCAGGGCTGGGATCCATGCCCCTGCCTTGGTCACCACACACACACACATACACACACACACACACACACACACACACACACACACACACACCAGTTCTCTTGCTCCTCTCCTTCCTGTTGGTTCGCAGAATGTCATGATGCCCATTCTCAGGGCATTCAGAGCAGGGGCAGAGCTGAGGAGTGGGTGTCTGTTCACTGTGCTCACTGGGGCTTCCCTGCACCCTTTACAGCAGATGCTCAACAAACAAGTCTCCAACAGTAGACTACAGCACAGGTAGCCATGAGGGGATAGCAGGAGTGTGTTCTTTGGGGGTAGCTGAGGCTGGCCAGGCTTTTGGCATGGAGCCAGAACCCAGGAAGTGTTCAGTTAATAAAGCCATTTATTAAAAGTGTTATTATGGTGCCGTTTGTTCCAGGAGCTGGGCAAGATTTGGCTTCTTGGTGACAGACTCTTGAGGGCTGCAGAGGTTTCTGGGGACATCGGGCTCGTCTCCAGCCTGGGCAGCACTAGCAAAGTCTCTTCCTGTGTCCATTGCATCTGAGGACAGTGGCTTTTATTTCTGGAAGTGCCCAGAAAAAGTGGTTGCCTGGAGACTGGTCAATAAAATCCAACTCACCATGTAACATCCTGTTCCATCAACCCCAAACCTGGGATCCTGACCCTGTTAGGGTAGTAGCTGAGCCAAACATTGCTCCCTCAGATGTCATGAGCTACCACACCCCGTTCAGGGGCACAAGTTTGCTGAGCATCTTCTGTGTACCAGATCTGTGAGCAGCTGGCTCCATGTGAGATGCAGGGATACAGGGGTGCAGGGGTGCAGGGGGTTCAGGGATGCAGAGGTGCAGGGGTGCAGGGGTTCAGGGATGCAGGGGTACAGGGTGTAGGGAAGAATGCAGGGATGAATGGATTCAGGGATGCAGAGATAAAGGGAATGCAGGGGTGCAGGAATAAAGGGATGCAGGGATGAAGGGATGCAGGGGTTCAGGGATACAGGGATGCAGGGGTGCAGAGATGCAGTCGTTCAGGAGTACAGGGATGCAGGAGTGCAAGGATGCAGGGATGCAAGGATGAATGGATGCAGGAATGAGAGGTTGCAGGGGTGCAGGAATGAAGGGATGCAGGATGAATGGATGCAGGGGTGCAAGGATGCAGGGATGAATGGATGCAGGGGTGCAGGGATGTGTGATGTTTCCCAGTCCTGGGATATACCTAGATGGCTCTGAAGACAAACTGTCCTGAAACAGCAGCATGCAATGAGACTGTCCAGGAGCTGGGGGCGGGGTACTTGTGGTGGAGAAAGGAAAGATGATCTCTGTCAGGGAGAGTCTCGGGCGCTCCCTGAGTGTCTAGTTGTGACCCACTTCACCAGCTCCAGGCTTAGGCTAACGTGGCTAGCAGTGGCAGGATGCAGTGTTCTGTATCTTATTAATCCCAGGGTTCTGGGACACCACAGAGCTCCCTGGCGTGTGGGAGGATGACCTGGATCTTCCCCAGCTTGCCCACTGACTGGGGGTGGAAGGTCCGATCAGCAGGCTAGCATCCTCCAGACACAGACCCCCATGCTTTGGGGGAAAAGTTGAGAGTTGCGGGTTCTCCATAAATATTTGGGGTATAATAGATACAGTCCTGGGAGACAAAGGACCTATTCTACACTTGCCTCTGGAAGTCTCGGGGAGCCCTTTCTTCCTATAGACCTCCTCTCCTACCACTAGAAAATATTGCACCTTGACTAACTGACCTCTAAGGCACCTTTCAGTAACTGTGTCTGTGCCTAGCCTTCTGCTTATTCTAAAGGCCAAGCTGAGGGCCTGCCCATACCACTAGCTCAGCCGAGCACTTTGGATCTGGACCCAGACCTGCCTGAAGTTACAGGTGCCAGGCTAGCAGATGTCCATTCCTTTCTTTCTTTTTTTTTTTTCCCTAATGTTTTCAGCACTGCGCGTTAGACCAACGACAAAGAGATGGTACATTCCTGTCCCCTTGGAACTCATAGCCCATGGCTTCCAGATGTAAACAGAAGTGGGCTGGCAGGCCAGGTCCTTGCTCAGGCATTGCCAGCCTGAGCTTAGAAGCCCCTAGATCATCTAGCTTTGTGAGTACTGAGCACCCGAGGGCAGGGCTGAATCATTTATCTCCCTTTCAAGTCACCCTGGGCCCTGGAATCAGACAGACTAGCATTCAAATCCTGGCATGGCTTCTTGTGACCTGGCATGATGTCTCTCAGCCAGCTATACTTGGGCCAAGCTCTCTCCCCTTAGCATTGTTGAAGTGGTCTGGTTACTTGGGGGTGGGAGGGTCCATACAGTGTCCGTTTTTAAACCAAAGCAGTCAGGATTGAGACAGACTTGGGGGTGATCCCCCTGTTCTCCTCCCTCCCCCCTCCTCCCACCCCATTGCCTCCTGCCTCAGCTTCTTCGGAGCTACCAGCACAATGCGGGATCTCAGGTTCCAGGCCCTAGGAAAGGGGACACCTCTGGGCTCTGTTTCCATTGCTGTTGGAGGAGCATTGTTTTTCTTCCCGGCTACCTCCTGCCCACTCAGGTTGCTCAGTCCAAAGCCGTTTGTCTACTTGTGTCAGAATCAAGCAGGTGCCCCTCCCTTGCTTGGACTCCTTACCCTAGCAGAAGAAGCACATTTAACCTTTTAGCCTTCATTTTGTTTTCCTAGCCTTAGAAGGCAGCGTGCAAGGAGGAACCCCTCCTCTCGTTTTATGGAAGAGTCCAAGACCCAGAAACATTGTCTCATGAGAGATTTAGAGCCCAGGTCTCCTGACTCCCAGGCTCCCCAAACTATGTATCTCTCTCTCTAAGCCAGTTCCTGAAGGCCCTAGGCAGAATCTAGGGACAGAAGAGACCCTTGGAGAATTCACAAGGGTTTCTTTCCCAGACCTCAGGTTCCATCAGGGATAGCCAGAACAATGCTTGTCTACCTGGGGCAGGAATGTATCTTCATGGTCTCTTTGGGGGTGGAGGAGTTGCCCCTCCTGCCTTCTGGAATACATACTAGTAGCCAGGCTAGAGGAAGGAGAGGAAACCTGGCTCACTTGGGCAAGCCAGTCAGAGTTCTTGAAGCTTCAGGACAGCTTTTTGTTGCTGCACCTAGAGAGGTCTTCAAATCTAGTCTTGGTAGTGTCCACTTAGAATCCTGCCTTGGCCACTTCCATTCTGTCACTTTGTAAGGGGACATTCTCTGGGCCTGGGTGTCATCATCTGTGGGTTATTATGGGGACTAGATGGAAGAGGAAGGCTCAGAGAGTATTGGGCCACCCCTGCCCCCACACCCACAAGTACCAGTGACTCCCTCTTAAGTGATAACCAGGAACTTTCTGGTCCCCCTCCTATACCCAAAGGCCAGGGAGCACACTGGCAAGCTTCTCTGTCTGACGGTGGCTCTTGGATCCTGTCAGTGTCTGCCATAGCTTCCTGGCTTCTGCCTTTCCTCCGTGGTCACTGAACATTGTCCCTGACGTAACTCCCTGGCTTCTGCCTCTTCCCCGTGGTCACTGAACACTGTTCCTGCCATAGCTCCCTGGCTTCTGCCTCTCCTCCGTGGTCACTGAACACTATCGAGAGACAGCCCCATGTTCAGTTCCTATATGGACCATCTTGGTCCCTCCCACTGGCTCAGGCACCCTCTTGACACTCAGACTATGCCCTATGTAGATGTCCAGTGGCATCAAGGACATCCTTTACCTGACCCGTGTTGGCATGCTCTGGAAAGAGGAAGGACACGGTGATTAACTTTGAATGCCGCCTGTTATCTGTGGCTCAGGTGTCCCGGGTGCAGTGCATGGAAAGGGGATGTATTGTCCTTGGAAGGGGCGTCAGGTTACTCACGATATGGGAACTGGGCTGACAGGGCCCCTAGGAGTCTTGCTATAGGCCCTGGGAAGGCAGGCCAGTGAGAAAGTCATCCAGAGCCCCTGACTGAAGAAGGGAAGTGGGGAAGGGAGCCAGCAGGAGGTGCAGGGGTGGGGTGGGGGGTGGGGAGGCTAGGTTGCAGCCTCGTGATAGCAGACTGCATGTCCATCTCCAGCATGACTTGACAGAGGTGGCAACTGAGGCTAAGCCAAAGTTAAAAGCTGCACAGCAAGGAGGCAGAGAACACAAGAACCAAGCGCTCCCACAGCATTGGGGATGAGTCCAGCTGTCCCAGGGCAGAGGGGCACACCCAGTGGGGAGGCTTCACTTCTCCTGGCTCCCACTCTGGGTCTGAACTGCCAGCTATACCATATGGCTAGCCCAGGAGGAGGAAAAATAACTGGTTTGGGTGGTCCCTCAGCCTGGTGGTTCAGTTGGACCTCAAGTCTGCCATGGGGTTCTTCTCAGCACACAGCCAGACATGAGAAAGAAACACCAGGAAAAAGAGCATGCTATTCTGGGGTTGGGGGGTCACATTGAGCTTTAGGTTTAGGCCAAGCTGGTGATTTAAAACTGTTTGTTCTCACCTCCAAAGTCAGCTCTGGGAAAAACTCAAGCAGCAGGAGAGAGAGACGGATTCCAAGCAGAAAGACAAAAGGACCCAGACACCTGAATGTATCTCTGGCTGTTTAAGCTGGTGGCTGTTGGAAGCTGAAGGCTGTCAGTGTGGGGCCTGTAGTGAGGGGAGAAGCTGGACAAGAATGAGACCTAAGGCTGAGGAAAAGTTTGCTATGAGACCGTCTGTATCTCCGATAAACTATGACAAGAGCCTTGGTGAGGTGGGCAATAACACAAGCAGGTGCTGACGGACCAGCAGCTCATGTCTCTTGTTGAATCCCGGAGCCACTGCCAATAGTGTTTCTCCTGACTCCAGTGAGGGCTCTGCACATTTCTGGGGTGGCTTGGGCACACTTTGTTCAGCCCGAAGTACCTCTCTCTCAACTAGCCTGTCACCAGAGAGTGTGGTCCACACAGGGACCCTGCACAGAGGGAAGCAAAGGTGCTTAGGCAGTACCTCTCCTGTGAAAGACAGACAGTAAGGACACTGAAGCCATTACGGCCACGGCACTGAGTTAGCACAGTACCTGGGCCATCCGGGAATGTATTAGCAATGTAGTGTGAGGACAGGGAAGCATCACAAAGACCAGGCTGTGCTCTGAAGGACCAAGAGAGAGCGATAGTTTTAATCAAGAATTGGGGACAATGACTAAAGTTTTTTTTTTAAAGCTATTTACAGCAAGCCAACAGCTAACATTAAATTAAATTAAATAACATTAAATTAAACGGAGAAAAGCTCAAAGCCATCCCACTAAAATCAGGAACACGACAAGGATGTCCACTCTCTCCATACCTCTTCAATATAG
>NW_004949204.1:176684-180389 GCF_000317375.1 Microtus ochrogaster
TAAAGGTTAAAAAGGCATAGATTTGTTAAGGCTCACAAAATGGGAGCAATAAGGAAAATCTACAACCAAACCCATCATAATAAAATTTAAGAATAACCAGGCTACAGGGCTAAAGAGATGGCTCAGTGGATAAAGGGACTTGCAGTCAAGACTGGTGATGGTGATCCTCAAACCCACACAGCAGAAGGAGAGAACTGTCTCTTAAAGTCGTTCTTAGATTCTCACATAAGTTTCTTGGTGTGTTGGTGTGTGATGCCACTCCCCCCCCCCACAACTAACTAACTAAATGTAATAAACAAAGACTTTTCAGTACAGGCTGGAGTGTAGCTTAGCGATGGTGCTCTTGCTTTCCGTGTCCAGGGTTCTAGGTTTAATCCCCAGGACATATAAAAGTTGCATAAAAACCGCTTTGGTGGAAGAGATATAGAGTACTGTTGTGGACTATGAATGATGTAAAGATGTGTTGCATTCTTTTATGTTGCATTTGTTTAACTCTGTGAAGCTGTGTTACTTTGCCTGCCTAAGTCACCTGATTGGTCTAATAAAGAGCTGAATGGCCAATAGCGAGGCAGATGAAAGGATAGGCGGGGCTGTCAGGCAGAGAGAATAAATAGAAGAAGAGAGAAGAAGGGGGGGGAGACAAGAAGAGAGGAGGATGCCAGGGGCCAGTCACAGAATAAGAAGGAAATAAAGAAATATAGAATAAAGAAAGGTAAAATCCCAGAGGCAAAAGGTAGATGGGATAATTTAAGTTAGCAAAATTGGCTAGAAACAAGCCAAGCTAAGGCTGGGCATTTATAAATAAGAATAAGTCTTTGTGTATTTATTGGGGAGCTGGGTGGTGGGTCCCTAAAGAGTAAAAAAAAATAAAATAAACCGACTACAGTGAACAAAGTTAAATAATGCCCGATGTAGACAGAATCAACATGAGAGATGGAGAGAGGTGGAGAAACTGAAGAGGCATGAGAAAATATTAAAGTAACTACACTAATGACAAACTACTCTAACTGATTTCTACAAGTTTTCAGTAGGGACTTTAGTTTTCATAAGGGTAACTGTCGAAAAGATTATGATCTTTCAATTAAACCTTATCAAGCAATGGCAAGCTGGAAAGGAGCAAACAAAAGGGAAGGGAAATATAAAACAAGATGCTGATGGATAGAACAATAAATGAAAATGGTGACATCACTGGTTTATAAACAGAAACTCCAGGGCTGGACAAATGGTTCTGCGGGTGAAAGCCCTGTCTGCTCTTGCAGAGAGCCCTGGTTCTATTCCCAGCACCCACACGGAGGTCCACAACATCTGTAACTACACTTCCAGCGAACCTGATGCCCCCTTCTGGTCCCTGTGGGCCCTGTACATATGGTACACATACATATATTAGGCAAACATTTATACACATATAAAAAAGTTCTTTTAAAAACCAGAAACACTCATATGGGTAAAAAAAAATGAGATCTAAAAATCTTAATAAGATACACCTAAACTTAAAAACGTGGACATATAGAAAAGATAGTCTAGAAAAATAATCTGAGATTTGCAGTGTGTGTGTGTGAAAAGGAAGTCCATATTGACTTTAAACTTGTGATCCTCCTGCCTCAGCCTCTCAAATATTAGAGTACAGTCATGTGCCACAAATACCTAGGTAACAGCCTTAGGATCCAATAAGATAGACACTAATGCAAACATCATGGAGGACAAGAAAGGAAACCTTACGCTAGTAGATGAGAAAAGGGGCATGCAGAGAAAGCTATGTGAACATATAGCAACTGATAACACACTTTCAAAATATAGCAAGCCACAGCTAACAGAACATCAGGTAGAAATAAGCAAAACAACAGCTGGATCTTTGACCTAGTTCATAGAGAGTTGATAGAGTGGGAACAATGCACCCCCCCCCCACCGCCACCACACGCACACTGTCTCTTTCATTCCAGACATGATCTCATCCGACTGAGGCTGGCCTTGAACTTGATATGTAGTTGAGGGCAACCAGAACTTCTTGATCCTCCTGCCTCTACCTCTTTGGTGCTGCATTCCAGGCATGTGCCACCATGGCTGGTTTATACAGAGCTGGGGGTTGACCCCAGGCTGTGTGTGTACTAGGCAAGCACCCTACCAATTGAGCTACATCCCCAGTAGGCATTTTAAACATCTAACATCAACAGAGACTGGTACCCAGAATATACTAAGAAGATCGGTAAGAAAGAAGAACAACAACCCAGGCAGCCTAACTGATAAAACGGCAAGGAATATGACAACTTGCCAAAGACGGAACTGAAAGACTAAAGGCATGATCAAGAGATGCTCAAATCTGCTAGTAATTGGGGATCTGCAGAGTGAATAAGAGATCCCCGCTGGACTGGTGAGAGTCAGGGGCCTGGGAACCCCAACTGTGGATGAGGATGTGGGCACAGGAAGCGTCACTTTCTGTCTCACAGGCTGTGGCAGCACTGGATCACATTAAGTGTAGGAAGCACCAAAAGCCATAGATTCTGGATGCTGGTGCTCATCTTGGGGAAGACACTCACACAGACAGATGCAGGAAAAGTGTGGAGACCATTTTCTGTATTTCTAGTGCCATGAGCTAGGAACCCTCCCTGGTAGAGAGGGCAGGTGGCCAGCTCATCCTGGCTTGCCCAGGGGCTCCCCATTTTAGGACTGAAAGTCTGTTTCTCTGGAATCATCTCCATCCCGGGCAGTCTGGGATGGTCGGTCACCCTCCATTGGCGTTGGCGGTGTCCCAAGCAGTGCTATGTAACACAGATGGGACTTAGAAACAGTATATAGTGAAAAAGTAGAAAAGAAAATATTTAACACATTTTCATTTAAATAAACAAACATACACTTACAGCAGTCCAAACCATGCAGGGAGGTATAGAGAACCAAAAGGACTCTGTTGCCTACGTTAGAATGGTAGTGTGTGAGAAAAACACACATGTGCACGTGCATACCAAAAGACATAAGCAGGGCCTCATGGGGCCGAGGAGATGATGTGCCATAAACTAAAGCGAATGCTTTATACATTCAATGATTCTGAGTCTATGGTTTAGAAGAAAATGAACTAGGGGGACCACTGTGCGTATGTCTTTCAATGTTCCCACCCAGGAAGCTCTGAGAACTTAGGGACGAATATCTGATGCTCTTAAAAGGCTGAATCCATGTGAGAAGGGCATCGTAGAAGCCCTGGTGGCCTGGTTACTCCACGGACACCACGAGACACTGAGGAAAAACCCTCCCTGATGCCCTGGAGAGCCTTGGGCTGACTTTAGATCTCTGGTGGCATTTTCTCTAGAGGGAGCGAAGAGGCCCAGATCTGGCAGCAGCTTTGGGTCTGGTCGCCCAGCTGTTACTCACTGGATGGGCTTCCGCTGTGTGGAGGCTTCCACAACCACCCACCACCACCTCCTCCCAGAAAGTCACTCCAATGAAGCAAGCTGCAAACAAGCCACCCAGGGTTTAAGGTCACCGCCACCCCAGGGTGGGGGGGGATGGGCAGAGAGGAGAGCTTGCTGGAAAGGGGACAGGGATGCAGATATTCTACCTCATCGAAGTCGGCCACATCCTCACAGTTCTCCAGGACCCGGGAGTAGAAGGACTGCCCTGTGGATGGAGGAGAACGTAAGGTCAGACTTGTCTAGACAGTGAGCTGGGGACACACCTTTCTTTTCTTTCTTTATTTTTTAAAAAAAGCTTTATTTA
>NW_004949204.1:180489-186048 GCF_000317375.1 Microtus ochrogaster
CTTTCTTGAGAGTATCAGAGCAGCATTTGATCCCATGGCTGTGCAACTCTCCCCAGAATGAGGGACGTCCCCACACATAACCTCTTATCTGACCTTCTAGCAGCCAAATGCCATTAACTCTGTTTTTATAGATGGGACACTGAAACCTAGGATAAGGCCCAGGCTAGCCAGAGTAGAGGAGTGGACCCGGGGTTCTTCTGTTGTTACCTGGGGGGCCCTTGGTCTTCTTCTGCACTCCCCAGCCCTGCTGTCACAGCAGAAGCCTGGTTGATAAGGGGTAGTGGGCCTCTTCAGACTAGTGGGGCTTTGTGGGGTCTAACCCCTTCTGTGACCATATCCACGGCCACTGCAGGATCTTCTGCTTAAGACAAAACCAGGGCCAAGAATTAGGGCCCAACTTCTTCTAAGAGATGACCGAGGACTGCTCTGGAGAATTTGCTCAGACGCCCTGTGCAGTCCTAGGCGGTGACTTGTTCCTCTGGTATCCCCATTTGGGTCCCCAAGCTGCCCAGGCAGGCCCATGATGCCTGGGCAGATGTGCAGAACTATGTATAAAAGTCCTCAGTTAGCCAACAGGACTCTGAGCATGCGTGAGACCCTCCTTTTTGTCTAAGCAGCACCACCTCACCCTCATTAGGGTGGTGTGTGGACTGCTCCCCTCATACCACGAGGAAGTCCTAATAATGTTTCTCTTTTTTTCCTGGTCTGAGACTGGGTCTTACTGCATAGCTCTGGCAGGCCTGCCTCTGCCTCCTGATTAAAATCACGGGCCACCACACCTGGCCTAGTGAAATTTCTCTCAGATCGTTTTACTACGTATGTTGGTGAAGTCTACTGGTGTGTTGAGCAAGAACGCACCAATGGCTGGTAACGCTAGAGACTGCTTGTGTTGGAAGTGGCCAGTAGCCCATACTGGTAGCTGGGAGGATGAGAAACTTCTCCAGGATCTCACTCTCAAGGGACCATAAAAGGGGAAACCACATGGTAGAGCTGGCTCCTGACTAGGAGGTGAGGGGTTTCAATGTTGGGTGAACAGAAACAAGTAAGCGGGCGTGCGTGCGTGGGTGTGTGTGTGTGTGTGTGTGTGTGCGCGCGCGCATGCACGTGCCTGCGTGTGTGTGGCAGGTAAATGTAGAAAGGGTGGCCTGGTTGCATCTGAGATAATGACGGTGACGCTGTGAAGCAGAGAAGTAATATACACAGAAAATGGATGGGACTAGATGAGGCAGAAAGGGTCTTTAGCACTAGCCAGGGACAAAGCACAGGAAAAAAATCGAAAAGATAAAGCTCCACCACACATTCGATGGCAGTCAGCAGAGGCGGAGGAAGCGTGAGCCATGACGTTTGAGCTCTGAGCCTCTGCTAATTTTTCCCTCGGGCAGCATGCGCAATATAACTAGAGAATCAGGTGAGCGCTGTTGTGCATTGGGCTTCCCCAAGGACCCACAGCTCTGAAGCATCAAAGGCCTTTTCATCCTATAAGGTCTTAATGAGCCTCGGCTATGGTCAATGCTCAGGGATCTCCAGGAATGAAAAGCTGGGGCACTCAGCTGTGGGAGGGCAGGTGGGGGTCCTGTAAGGCGGGCTTGGCTTTGAATTGCATGAAGCACTCCTCTGTAGCTTCCCGCAGCCCCAGGGAGGGGAGGTAAAATAGATTGAGATTAGTCACTGTAGACTCTACACACCACAGCTCAGCTCCACCTGGAGAAGCACTAAAAACCTCAGTGTCTCGGGCTCTGGAGATGAAGGCATGAGGAATAGTCTCAGACAGGGGAGTGGGACTCTCTCTCCTTATATACATGCAATATAGTCACACAAATACAAATAAATATTTGCTTAAATCATGCAGAAACAGCAGAAGGAGCAGTGTGTTACGGAAACAGCACACACTGACTCTCTTTGGAAGAGCCACATTTTGGGGGATTAACAAGCAGTCCTGTCTCCTCCGGGGAGAGCCAGGGGCTCTCCACCCCTCCAGCTTATCACTGGGGACTGTGAACCGCATCGTGCTCAAGTTCATTTCCACTTACCATCCACTTCATCTGCCACCCGTCTCAGATAGTGACATTTCCGCTTCATTTTAAATGGCCCAGGACCAAACCATTAAACATCCTAATACCCAATCCCCATTCTCGACACAGGAACGATGGAGAATTAAAGCTTGAAAGAAAATCATCTCTTCCTTGTGTGGAGAGGGGTCAGGAGAGAGGGAGGGTAGCTGGAAGATTGAACAGCACCCTCGCTCTGGTGGCAGAGCTATTCGGTTTGAAACGACTCCCTCCCCAGCCCGTCAGGGCAGAGCAGAACTCAGCGTCGTGAGTCCCACACCACCTGATATTCCCATCACGACTCACTGGGTTCAGGATCTTAACAGAATGAGCCTTTATGTCATCTGCCATTTAAAAACACCCACCCTGCAGCTAGCTTCCTATATACAGGTGTGTCGTGTGCCTGTGTTATGTGCAGGGTGACTGACGTCCTAGCGTCCCATGGGAGGCGACTGCACAGCACAGAATATGCCACCTGTGCAGACTAAGTTCCCTTTTCCAGTTGGCCCTGCTCGAGACACAGGCCCAGAGGGCTGCTTGCCCCATAAGTTCCTTCATTTCCACAGGCAGCAAGGGGTCTCCCCCTCCCCGGCCTAGGTCGGCCCTGCGTTCAGCCTTCACGGAGGGACGTTGAACTGAGATAATTAGAATCTGGATGCTGCCTTTAAGAGCTTATTACAAGCCACAGGGAGAGACGTGTCAGGCGCAGAGATGCTTTTATATAAGATAGAATTAGACTGCTGGCTTGAAGAGAGAAGGTAGATGGGGAGGAAATGAGTCTTTGCCTAGCGGGTCAAGGCAGGAGTTAGCTAGGCATGAAGGCAGATACCAGAATAACAGACTCCAGGCTTCCCAGGGCTTGGGTGGTGAGCTGGGAATTCCAGGAGAGAAGGTATGCAAATTTTCAAAGCTTGTGAGCTGAGAAAGAGTCCTGATGGAGCTGGGAGTGGCACCCTGAATTCTCATGGTAATGGGAGAAATGAGAGGTCTGTCCTCAGCAGCTATTGAAGGAAGACCTGAGTGGGGTCCAGAGGAGGAGGGGTTCTCAGTCACCCTCAGCTACTGTCCAGATGACGAGGGGTTCACAGTCACCCTCAGCTACTGCCCAGAGGAGGAAGAAGGGGTTCTCAGTCACCCTCAGCTACTGCCCAGAGGACGAGGGGTTCACAGTCACCCTCAGCTACTGTCCAGAGGACGAGGGGTTCTCAGTCACCCTCAGCTACTGTCCAGAGGAGAATGAAGGGGTTCACAGTCACCCTCAGCTACTGTCTGAAGGAGGATGAAGGGGTTCACAGACACCCTTAGCTACTGTCCAAGTTTGGTTCTCTGTTGTGAAAAAGACATTGACCAAAAGCAACATGGGAGAGGAGGGGGAGAGGAGGGCTTTTGTCTGGCAGACAGATTGCATTATGGGAAGCCAAGGCAGGACCTTGAGGTTGAAGCTGCGGCAGAGGAGCTCTTCTCTCTGCTTGTTCCTCATGGCCTGCAGAGCTTCCTTTCATAAACACCCCAGGACTACCTGCCAGAGTGGGCTGGACCCTCCCACATCAATCATTAATCAAGAAAATACCCATAGAAATGTCCACAGGCCAATCTGATGGTGGCAATTCCTCAACTGAGGGTCCGCCTTTCCAAGAGACTGTAATTTGTGTCCAGTTGACAAGAACTAACCAGCACAGTTACATAGAGAGTTTGAGAGTACCAGCCTGGTACAACTTTGTACTTAAGAAAACAACCACAAAAAAAACCTCAAAAAGAGCTTTGGTGCCAGCTGGGCGCGGTGTGGCACATGCCTTTAAGAGGCAGAGGCAGGTGGATCTCTGTAAGTTCATGGCCAGCCTATGGAGTAAGTTCCAAGCCAGCCACAGATACACAGAGAAACCCTTTCTTGAGAAAAAAAATGGAGCTTTGTTGCTGAGAGTGCACGGTAGGTTGGTAACCATCTATAGTGCAAGATAGACCCAAGACAAACTCCTGCCACAACCAGCTACTGTTGCTCCATGTGAGCTGAGAGATAGAACATAACATTCTTCGACACTTGGCCCACTCCTAATTCTTTCTTTGCTTTACTTAAAGTCAGGAAATCACTAAGCGTTTCCTGAGATGAACCTGGTAGAGCTCCTCCAGGCCCCTTTCCTCCCCTGGCGGCGGGTGCTTCCTCTGTTACCCCTGAGGAGTTCTCCGAGAAGGTCCCGCTGCATTCTCAATCTCTCCACTTCAAGTCAGTGGCCTTCCTTGGAAGGCCAGCTACCCTGACAAGCTCCAGGAGGCAGGGCACTACTGCTCTGAGTGTGAGGGAGAGGCCAGCCTTTGGCAGGGGTGGGTGGGTCTAGAGCTGCCAATCAAGGCTCAGAGCCCTGGCACTGGTGGTACCACTCATGGGTTCTCAGAATCATCGCCTGTAATCTGGCAATAATCATGCTGGACCAGTTCAATGTCTTGGAACCTTAGGACAGTCGGCAAGAGGTTGTTTGGAAGCAAGTCTGAGCCTAAAATCAAGTTGCTGCGAGTGTAGAACTATTGCATAGATGGTTAAAAGTTTTTTATTTATGATTACTGTGTATGAAAGCATGGTGAATGTGGGGGGTGCACCCCACAAGTACATGTGGAGGTCAGGAGATGCCTTTGTGGGGTCAGTTCCCTCCTCCTAGGGTTCCAGGACCCAAACCCACATCTCCAGTCTTGCAGCCGAAGTGCCTTCACCTGCTGAGTCATCTTCTGGTCCTGAGTTTGGTAGATGCGGTGGCTCTTGGGCCAGCTCTACCACTTGCTAGTCTGTGCCCCCATCAAGTTCTTCTGCTTGACTTAGTCTCTTTACCCATAAAATGGGGAAAGGGGGGTCTTTGGAACAGCATGGGCACACATTTTATTACCTACGTAGAATACAGTCATCATTCCATGGAATGGTCTTGTCTTTGCTTTCGGCCTTTAAGTTACATGCTAAATATAAAAGTTGTCTCCTCTACTATGAATCACATTTATAGTGTAATTTTAGCAGCATATAATTAGAAACAATTTTTCACTCACCTGTAATATTATTCAAGTCTTAGGTATTTTAAGTGTGATTATGACTCTTTTTTTTAACTAAGTAAAAATTACATTCACAGATCTTAAGGGTATATTTTAATGGCTCTTAATAAATGCACGCACTTGTTTAATTACCACACAGTCAAGATATAGGACACTTTCAGCTCTTCAGAGTATTCCCCAGACCCCTTCCCAGCTAATTTTTACCTGCCACCGCCAGCAGCTAACTGCTCCAGTTTCTGTCCCATTATGTATATAGTGTTTGACCTGCATGTATGTGCATAGCATGGATGCTTGATGCCCATGGAGGTCAAAGGATAACATCATATCCTCTGGAAGTGGAGTTATAGATGGGTGTGAGTCACTATGTGGGTGCAGGGAACCAAGCCCAAGTCCTCTGTAAGAGCAACAATTGCTCTTAACCACTGAACTACCTTCCTGCCCCATTTTTCCCCAGCTTTGTTGTAGACTATTACTTTAACTA
>NW_004949204.1:186459-188403 GCF_000317375.1 Microtus ochrogaster
GTGTGCAGGAGCATATGGGTGTAGGTACATGTGTGTGCAGGAGCATGTGGGTGTGTGCAGGAGCATGTGTGCTCGTGCACATATAGAAGTTGGAAGATATCCTTGGGAGTTGTTCCTTAAGTGCCATTCACTGTCTCTTTTGAGACACGGTCTCTCATTGGAACTTGACAAGTAGGCTCCGCTGGCTGATTTAAGAGCCCCAGAATCTCCTGTCTTTGCCCCCCCTACACTGGAATTTTAAGTATATGCCTGGTGGGTTCTAGGATTAACCCTAGGCCCTTGTGCTTACAAGACGAGCGCTTTATCAGCTGAGCTATTGCTCCAGCCCCCAGATGTGTGTCTGGCTTCTCTTAGTCAATTCTTTTCTGATTCACTCATATTGTTGCATGCATCAGTATAGCTATTCTCAGTGTCTGAGGGTCCTGGAAACAATTTCCCATGGATATCTAAACCTGTGAGTGCTAGAATCCCTTGTATAAAATCTTGTGACATTGCATTTAATCCACACACATCTTCTGATACACTTTTAACAGTCGCTAGACTATAACAATACACACTAACATAAATACTTATAAATATAAGTAGTTCCAGTGTATTACTTAGGAAATTCTGACCAGAGAGAAGTACGTGTTAAACAGAGATGCATTTTTCCTCGTTATTTCAATCCTCGTTTAGAGATCTCATCCACATGGTGGATTTTCACTGTTGAGTTATATTCTGTTGTATGAGTAAACTCAACGTGCTGGGCTGTTCTGCTCATAGACTTTCAGGTTGCTTCTGAGAGTGTCTTATTATGCTAGACAGTTATCTTTGCTTGTTTTGACCACTGAAGTGACCTGGGAACATGGAGCCTCAACTGAAGAACTACCTCCACCAAATTTGCCTGTGGGACTGCTGCGGGGCAGCGTTTTCTCGAGGATCGATTGTTATGGGAGAGTCCCGTCTGTTGTGGAATATTATTTTATTAACCGGGCAAGGATTTATTACATCTGTTTATGATACGAACTATTTCTTTAACTGTGGAAAGGGGTGTTACATTTGTTTGCGCTGCATCTGATAAATCATGTAAAGACGTGTTGTATTTCTTTCTCCTTGCCTGCCTAAGGCGCCCGATTGTTCTAATAAAGAGCCGACCGGACAAAAGCTAGGCAGGAGCAGGGCAGGCAAGGCTGGCAGGGAGAGAGAGCAAATAGGAGGAATCTAGACTCAGGAGAAGAGCGGAATCAAAGGGGAACTAGAGAGGAGAGAACGAGGGACATTCCCAGAGCAAGAAGCCAGGCAGCTGCCAGCCAGATACAGAGAGAGCAGAAAAGTAAGATACACAGAAAACACAAAGGTGAAAAGCCCCAAGGAAAAGTGTAGATGAAGAGAAACAGGTTAAGTTATAAGAGCTAGCGAGAAAAGAGCTACGTTAAGGCTGACCATTCAAAACTAGTAATAGTCTCTGTGTCATGATTTGGGAGCTGGGAGGTGACCCAAAAGAAAAGGCCTGGTACACCCGCCCACTGTGGATAGTGCCACCCATGGGAAGGTGGTCCTGCTGTAGATAAGGAAGCAGGCTGAGCAAGCCAGTAAGCAGCCTTCCTCCATGGCCTCTGCTTCAGTTCCCACCTCCTCCAGGTTCCTGTTTTGGCTTCCTCAATGATGAAATTGCAATCTCTACGCCAAACAAGACCTTCCCTTTGCATGCTGCTTTTGGTTAGTGTTATATCACAGCAATAGAAAGCAAACTGGGATTATTATGAGTAAATTATTATTTACTCATTATTATGAGTAATTATGAGGAAATCTGCTGTGACTTTTTCAACACCTTCTTTTGTAGACATGTAATTTCACTTTTCTCGTGGAAATGCCTAAGAGCAGAACCTCAGGCACAATGGATAGTTATCTGTGTAAGTTTATCAGAAACTGCCAAGAAGTTTCCAAAGTGATGGCTCTATTTCA
>NW_004949204.1:188613-199832 GCF_000317375.1 Microtus ochrogaster
CGCAAGGTAGTATCTCTTGTAACTTTGATGTTCATATCTTTAATGTTGCTGATCGCATTTATATGGTTATTATTTTGGCCTTTTCTATGAGACATCTGCTCAAGTTTTTGATTGCTCTAGAAGGTTTGCTCATTGGTCTTTTCATTATTGATTTGCATCTATGTGAATATTTTCATCTTGTGTGTGCCTTGCCTTCTTGTATTCTTAAACATATTTTGTGATAAATAGGAATTTTTAATTATTAGGAAATCTAATTTATACCTGATGGCGGTGGCAAGTGGATCTCTGTGAGTTCAAGGCCATCCTGGTCTACAGAGTGAGTTCCAGTACCAGGGCCATACAGAGAAACCCTGTATCAAAAAACCAAAAAGAAAAAAAAAGAAAAGAAAAATCAAATTCATTAGTTTTGGGAGGTTTGTATTTTACAATGTGGGGGTTTTGTATGTCCTTTAAGAATGTTTTGTGTAATCCAAAATATAACAAGCACGTTTAAAATTTCTTCTACATGTTTTATAGTTTTTATTGTATAGCTTTATTTTAATTTATATATATATACATATATATATGTGTGGTGTATGCACATGCCTGTATGCATGTTGCATGCCTATGTGCATGTTGCGTGCCTGTGCGCATGTGCAGAGGCCAGAGAAGAGCATCATGAGACCCCCCTCTATCCCTTTCCGTGTTACTCCTTTGAAGCATGGGTCCTCAATGAAAGGACTTCATTTGTTTTTCTCTAGATTGACAGCCAGCAAGCTCCAACAGTCTTCCTGTCTCTGCTTCCCTCCATCCTGGGCTTACAGATGCTTGTGAGACCACACAGGCGTGGGGATCTGAACTCTGGTGCCCATGTTTGCACAGCAAGCACCCAACTTCAGAACCATCCCTCCAGTTTCCCTCCCCCTCTTTTTGAAACAGGGTCTTCCCATGTATCCTTGGCTGTCCTGGAACTCGTTATGTAGAGCAGGCTGGCCTTGAACTCACAGAGATCCACCTGCATCTGCCTCCTGAGTGTCTGCTATCTTAGGCTGGTGTTGCCGACTTGGTCCCTATGACTTTAGAGGCTTTTACAGAAATGGAGAGACTCCCAAACTTCTGTTTTTAAGGTGTTTTTGGCTGTTCTAGATCCTCTGCATCTCACACAATTTTAAAATCGTCTCCAGAGTCTACAAAGCAGGCTGTTGTAACTTTTGCTAGGACTGTGCTCGCACTATACAGCAGTAATTTACAGAGAACTGGCGCCTTCACCACTGTGACCCTTGCTCCCACAGACACATTTTGTCTGTATTTGGTGTGCTGTATTTCATGTCAATGCTCAGGCTTTGTGGAGTAAGTGCGGTGTTAGCTGGGTAGTTTGGGGTGGTCCTTTACCCGACTGAAGAAACTGCTCTATTCTTGCTTTCCCGAAAGTACTTATCCTGAGTGGGTATTGAATTTTGCCACACGATTTTGTGGGACGGTGGGTAGAACCAAGTGTGCAGCTTTTCTCATTTCTTCCACTTACATGGTGAAAGGCTTTGACTTCATAATTTTAAAGAGGACTTTGCTTTCCTAGGATGAAACTCATTTGTTGTGATGCACTATCCTTCTATATTGCTGTTGGCTACTATTTGTGAAGGGATTTTATGTCTCTGCTTATGAGAGCCATTGTCCTCTCTCTCTCTCTCTCTCTCTCTCTCTCTCTCTCTCTCTCTCTCTCTCTCTCACACACACACACACACACACACACACACACACACACACACACACACACAGAGGCGGCTTCCTCAGTCGCTTTTCACTCTAAGGACTCAGGCTCCATTCCTGAACCTGAGCTTGCAGATTCCACTCAGCTACCCTGCTGGCTCCCCCTGGGGCTTCCCTGTCTCTGCTTCCTGAGTGCTGAGATTGCAGGAGATCTGCACAGCTCTCTGGCTTTTCCGTGGGTGCTGGGGACCTGAACTCTAGTCCTCACACTTGCTCCTCTCTCTGCCTCTGCACCTCGTGGGGCAGAGTCAAGGCTCAAACCAGGAGTGGCTTGCACATCAGGCGAGTGCTCCCCCACTAAGTTATAGCCCCACCCACCAATGTTTTCTAGTTTCTCCTTTGTGCTCTTCTTTGACCACAGGTTAGAAAGATGACTACCATTTAATTCTCAAATATCCGGGGCTTTTAAATATATCCCATTGCTATTGGTTTTATAATTAATTTCATTCTGGCCAAAGAACATACTGTGTGGATGTGTCCAACCTGAGGCCCGCGTGCCACCTGCAGTCCACAGTAGTTATGAATGCAGCCCAGCACATCTGTAGATGACACTATTCCACTGTCAAAGACTCCCCTGAGAGTTCACACCATGTCAGTCTTTCTAATCCCCCCGAGTTAATAGTATGAATGGAAGATATGTGTATGTGGTTACACACGCCATGGCACGCGTGTGGAGGTCAGCGGACAGCATTCTGGAGTTGCTTCTCTCCGTCCACCTCGTGTGGGTTCTGTGGACCCAACTCAGGCTGCCAAGCTTACAGAACCATCTCGCAGCCCGATGTCAGACTTGTGCGATGTAGTGATCCCTGAGCTCCTCAGCACGCTGCCTGTCACAGCAAACACGCCACAGATCTGTCAGACAAAGGTGTCGCCTTCAGTTTTGAGGCTTAATATCTCAGAAAACCCTGTTAGTTAGAGTGACGCTGGTGGAGGGATGTGTCAGATCTTCCGTCTCCCTAATGATTTTCTTGTCTGCTTGTTGGTAATTTTCTTTGGGGACAACCCCTCATTTTCTTATACTGAGTGCTCTTTGCTTTCTTGTTGACAGGTGGTGGCACAGTATGACAAAGAAATTCAACTCAAAATAAGTTCCCTCCCCCAAAAGGATACTCTACAAGTTCCTTAAATAATGTCCTCTCTGAAAACCAGCTGCTCACAGAGACAGGCCCAGGAGACTAGAGACTCCCTGGGTCTCCAGGTTGCAGCTAAGCCAAGGCCCCTCTGTCATTATTACACTTACTCAAGAGTCATTTATCACCGATTCCTTTCCGCTTCCTCACCCGCCAACACCCAGAAAGTCAGACCCGGACAGGGCTCGCTTGAGAGGCAGGGCTAGGGCAGGGATTTTTAGGCATAGATGAACTTATTAAACTCTGTTTCTCTAACTTGGCTCAGTCCTTCTCCAGGGTACTGACGTCACTGGTTCCCACGCTTCAGGCAGGACCATGGAGGCAGAGAAGGGGAAGGTGCTGTCTTGGAGCCTGGGGTGGGGCTAGCAGATGCCGGGAGCTAGGATCTCCCAATCCAGACACAAATGGAGGAGTTTGTGACCCTAGCGATCTGCAAGCTGCACAGAGAACAGAGAACTCATTCTATGCAGGTGCGTGATGGGAGAGTGAATGCTTTTCCATTCTCAAATGGAGTAAAAATACTGCTACAAGTACAATGCTGATTTTATCCTAAACATTCACATTTTTAAAAGAAGCAAGCAAGGACTGAAGAAATGGCCAGTAGTTAAGATCAGCAGCTGCTGCTCTTCCAGAGGGCCCGGGTTCAATTCCCAAGCACTCACATGGTGGTTTACATCTGTCATTCTCTGGTGGCCTCTATGGGTACCAGGGACACACACACAGTACACAGACTTACACACAAACAAAACACCAATACTCATGGAAAACAATAAAATAAAAATTAAATTAAAAACAACCAATAAAGGAAAACTAGGAAGATCTCTAAACATAAAACGCCTGGGAGGTGGCTCTGTCCAGGCAGAAAGCAGTTAACTGGCTGAGAGAATCACAGGACATTCTGTCCTAGGAGACCCTCCGGACACATGTGAGAACTGCATGTCCACAAGGGCACTATGGCTGTCTTCCCTCGTGTAGTATGGGAGGCTGCATTCCTTCCTCCAGTGATGGTTGCTGTTTGCTGAGGTGGGTGACCCGACATTCAGCCAGGTCTGAGCTGAGAATGGATGATCCTCAGCGGAATCTCGGTGTCCACAGTTCTCTCTATAGCAGGGAGAATGGAGTGTAGGGACACCCTGAGGACAGTTAAAGGGCTGGGGAGGCATCGTAGTCTCAGGGGGTGGGGTCACTGCCTGCACCTGTGTCAGCACTGCACAGTACCAGCTGCCTCTGGAAGTGGTCAGGCTCCAGCCCTGGGGATGCCCACAAGGATGCTGACAGCTCCAGGAGTTTGGGCCAGATGTCTCTGTGACTGCCAGGATTCAGGCAGGAGAACAGAGGAGGACCCCCAAAGCCGTAAATCTGTTCCAAGTACCATTTTAGCTCCCACTGTTTTCCCATCCACAGTAGAACTCCTGGGTCATCAGAGAGCCTAGGACAGGGATAATCAAATAGGGAGACCTATTTGAGTCTGTTGACCCTTGCTTCTCCAAATGCAAATCCAAGTCCACAAGCCCCATCTGCCCTCTATCCAGAAGCATCTTTTCCTGCCCCTCCATCACCGTCTCTGGGCTGCCCGTTCTCTGAAGGCCAGGCCACCATTTCAGTCTATCCAGCAGCCCTAGCTGCACCCTGCCCTGGTTTCCTTTTTGTAGTCTGGAACCAAATGGAATGTTCTTTCTTGAACCAGATCTCAGTTTCCTATTCCCCCACCTACCACCATAATTATCCCCACATCCTCTTGGCAAAAATTTCAGGCTTCATTGTGTGACCAAGACCCACTGAACCACTGTTTGGTGTTTTCCGGCCTCTACACCGCACTCCCAGTTCCCGGACCCCTGGCTCATCTCCGCACCCCTACACTGCACCAATCTTTTCTTCTTTTTCCATTTTTTCACGTATCTGTAATTTTGCATGTGTATGGGCACACACATGTGCTTGCTTGTGGAGGCCCAAGGTCGGTGTCAGGATTCATCCTGTATCTCTCACCCGCCTTATTCATCAAAACAGTCTTTCAATAAAGCCCAGAGCTTGCCCATATGGCTAGTCTCCCTGTCTAGTTTGCTCTGGGGATCCGTGTTTCTGCGGTCCTGGTGTGGAATTACAGGAAAGCCACTGTGCCCACCTTATATTTATATGGTTTCTGGAACTCCAAACTTGTTCTCACAATTGTGTGGCAAGCTCTTTAACCACTGAGCCCCCTTCCCAGCCCCAGACTAGCTCATTCTGTAGGCTTGTCCTGTGAAGATTGTCCCTGTCCCTCAAGGACACCTCTCTTGCAGTGTATCCATCCACACTGAAATCCCACCCAGACTCCACCCACTTTGGAGCCTCTAGTTGGCTGCAGAGTGGCTGGGTTGGCACTGTCTCTCGCCTTTCTTTGTCCTACCTTGTCAGGGCTGCCTACCTCCTGGTTCCAGGGTGCTTCCCTGGCCATGCTCTGCCCTGGCCCCTGGGCCTCCCTCTCTGCAATCCTCTGCACACTCACAGTGATGGTGCCAGGACTGCCCTTCCACTAGAAGGTCTCCTTGCTGCCCTCCCAGGGTCTAGAGCAGTGCTTGGCACGCGGATGGTTCTCAAATACCATTTGTGGATGAACGAAAGAATGAGTGAATGGATGATTAATGACTAGATTTACAAGACACATTAAAATGAAGCTTTTAGTGAACTGGAAAACAGTTTCCAACATTGAGGAGACAAAGGAAATGGACATGAACCGAGCGTTTGGCAGTAGTAAAGAAGTTTTCGTTTTAAGGAACCATAGAATATGTGGGCTTTTTAAACCCTACTAGGTGAAATAACACATGTATTTTTCAACATAATTGGCATGAGGGAATTACAAGGGGAGGTTCGCAAGCAAGACTGGCCATGAGTTGAGGGGTGTGGAAACTGGCTGGGGTGATTCTCCCTCCTCTTAATGGTTGAAGCTTATATATATATATATGTCCCAGGAATGGGTGTAGGTGGAGAAAGGTAGCTTTTTCCGTACCCAGTAAAGATGGACAGGATAAGCAAGCTTCCCACTCTGGGGGATCATTAGCAAGTCATCTCTTGTTCTCTCTCCCCATTTCCCCGTACATTTCCAGCGGCTTTCACTGAGTGCTTTTGTAGCAGAAGACAATTTAACAGTCATTTCATAGCGTGAGAATACCTTCTCCTGTCAAAATGGTAAGACCGAGAGGATGACTTGGGCTTGCTCAGGGGAAGAGGAGGAGGAAGAGGGAGGGAAGAGGAAGAGGAAGAGGGAAGGGGAAGAGGAGGAGGGGGGAGAAGGAAGAAGGGAGGGGGAGGGAAGGAGAAGAGGGAGGAGGGAGAGGAAAGAAGGAGTGGGAGGAGACTCACTATCCTGGCGAGAGGGAGCACCCCCACACCCCGTGCTGGGGAAGTGGAGGGTACTGTGGGCTCATTCCTTGTGTCCATATCAACACCCCCGTGCTGGGGAAGTGGAGGGTACTGTGGGCGCATTCCTTGTGTCCATATCAAGGCACAGAGCTGTGCCCATACCTGCCACAGGCTGCAGCTGCTGTCCTTGGGGAGCCCTTCTGTCTGCTGCCCCCAGAAAGAGGAACCACCTACCCCATCCTCCAAGAGCACAGGTGCCTGAGTGGCCTGGGCATCCAGGGAAATATGAGGGTGGGGCCTTGAATACTCTGCTTCCCTAAATGGGGACTGCAGGGAAGTTTCTAGAAAGAAGTCATATTGAACAAGAAAAACAAAGTCTAGGGGCAATCTTGTCCTCAGGACACAGTCACCACCTCCCTTCCCCTGCCTCTAGCCACAGGGCTGGCTTCCCAGCTCTTGTTCTGGCGGGAATTCACCCAGCAGCTTCTGGGGCAGTGAGCCCCTCATCTGGAGTGGCTTTGCCTTCAACACCCCATCCTCCACTCTCCTGAATCTCTACTTAAAGACATGCAGTTCAAGACTCAGCCAGGAGCTGCTTTTCCCAGCCAACCCTGCCTCCCCTTACAGGAAGCACTCCTTGACTGCTGGGGCTCTGAGACACATGGTTCCTTGACTGGACCACCCCCAACATTTGCTGGAGGATGAGGTCCCTTCCTCTGGGACCCTGAGGCTTCTCTGAGCTGGAAGCTGCTGGGAGGAATGGAGCCAGGAATCTTGGCTCTTGGTTCATGAGACCTCTTTTCAGTTTGGTGCTCCCTGTAGTGTAAAATCCTGGTGACAGTCACAGCTGGGTTGAGTCAGGGACCGACAGGGCCACCGTGGAAGAGTTTAAACCCGTTAAACATTGAGAAGTGTGGTACATGGTGCTAACGTTTGTAATCCTGTTTTGCTCAGCTACATAGTGAGTTCAAGGCCAGCCTGGGCGACATGAGATCCTGTCTCAGAACAGCAACAAACAGCCAGTGAAGACGGCAAGAAAAGAAGTTGTTTCTTACAGAGGATAGTTAGCAGTTCAGCTGAGATCTGCCCTCTGTCTCGAGGGTTCTCAGGAGGTAGGACGGCTCCCAGAGTGCGGCCTGTGCCCACAGCAGAAGGGTGACAGAGCTATAGGAGGGTATACAGGGTGTGGAAGGGAAGGGGAGGGCTTCCTGGAGGTGAGCCTTGAAGTATGCATAACAGGGACATTGTAAGACGGAAGATGGGGGTCATTGTACTACAAAGAAGTACGCGGTCTCAGGCAGGAAGGTGTAAAGTCCTTGGCATCTTGGGAACCAGCTGGACATTCAGTGTAGCAGGATAGAAGTTGGGGGTTTGGGATGTAAAGGAATGTAAAGATGAACCCCCATGGGAAGCCTTGCTACAGAGAACCTCCGTACCAGCAAGAAGTCCAGGAGGACAGTGCAAGTCTGGAAAATTCTCAAGCTTGTGTTTTGGCAAGAAGGCTCCAGAGAGGGGTATAGAGATGACAGCCTAACGCTGGGATCTCAGCAGCCGGGGGAAGGCAGGGGCTGCGCACAGACAGAAAAGTATACAGGCAGACAGACAGACACTCCCACCCCATATTCCATGATTCGAGTTGAAGTAAGAGCAGAGAAACGGGAAGCCAACAAGCATCCTCCAGCTGACCTCCTCTGGAGATGGCTCCTGCAGGCTGGAGGCCTCTCAGCGCAATGGGGCTGCCCTGTCCTATTTGCTGTTGAGAGGCCCAGGTGGGTGAGGCAGGGTGGAGTTCATGCCTGCCTGTTTCACTGCAAACTCCTCAGGACAGGGTCTTTCTCTCCTACACCCGTAGGCCCCATGCTGGCTGCTTACCCCTTCTGCCACCTGCTTTATTTGAAGCTACTCTATTTTCTCATCCCTCCCCAACACAGTGTGGCTTGGACATTGGTTGTAGATGTCAGGAGAGGATGTGCTGGTCAAGTCCCTCAGGAACAGCAGTGTAGGCTGGTATTTGGAGTGCCCATAGTCACCACCTGCTACGCATCTGGTGAATGTCTGAGCTTTCTCTTTGCGGAGATCTGACTGTGCTCTTCTGTAGCCCTTCTGCCCACCCCTCACCTCTTGCTGCAGGAGCTCTACCTCTGACAACCTGCAAATGGGAAGGCCTGGGCTACAGCCAGCCTGGGTGTTTGGCCTTGCAGCTCTATGGAAGAGGAGGAAGCTGGGCCTGGTGGGGCAAGCTTACAATCTCAGCTATGGAGGAAGCAGGAAAGTGTGTGTTCAAGGCCTGCCTGGGCCAGAGTGAATTCAAGCCTAGAAAAGGTTGGGGCATGTATGGCTCAGAGATAGAACAGTTAACGGAGGCCCTGGGTTCAACTCCCCGTACTGCCCACACCCAAAATATGAGTCTCTGATGGACAGGATGTCTACTCCTTGTGGATCCCAGAAGAGATCGAAGATTACAAGATTGGGTAGACAGGATGAAGACCTGACCCTTGGGCCACTAGACCCACCCCTCCACTAATTCCCTGAAAGTCTCTCTTTCTGTGAAGGAGATTGGCCTGTCACATTGTAGCCACCAGGCAACCAAGAGCTAAGCAGCCCAGTGCAGGGCCACATGTGGCACACAGGCCAGGCCCCGGACTGAAGGATGTACTTGTTTTCCTAAAGCCAGCATCAGCCAGCAGGTGGCACTGCAGAGAGCAAGCCGCCACCAGAGTGTCCTGCAAAGCAGTAGGTGGCCCAGCCCACTCTCAGGTCCCTTCTGCCTGCCTCCCTCCTGCCAGCAGACATAGCTGGAACTTCCACCTTGACCCAGCCCTGTGACCAGCAGGCTGTGCAGGTGGAGAGCCCATGGCCCGTGTGGGTGAGGCAGCTACCTAGAGGGATGTCTAGTGACTTGCCATGTCTCCTACCCCCTGGCAGACCTGTAGAGGCAGTGTACATCCTGAGCCATGGTTCCTTCCCTTCGCCCCTCTGAGGAGAAGATGCCACAGTGGAGAGTACATTGGCTTTGGCCAAAAGCTGTTTGAGACAGCCCTGGAACAGAGGGTTTTCCTGTGGCTAGGCAGGTTGAACTCTAATTTGCAGAGGTTGGTGGGTACAGAGGCAAACCTGGCCCTGTCTTTCTCTACTTGACTCTTCAGGGGGCTGCCAGATACCCTGGGTGATGCCCAGCTTCAGCTCCTCACCTCTCTCTCCCTTCTCCAGCTCTGTTCCCGGCCTCGGGGCACACTGTTCCTTTTACCTCTCCTGTCATCAATTCCCTTTGCTTGCTCCCTCTGCTCATCCCTGAGCCAGCAGGGGAGCAGTGTCTGCTCCTAGAAGTCTTCCCCAAGCGCTAGCTCCCAGCCTTGGTTACAGTACGCACGTCCCCTGCCCGTCTGCACCATACACACATCGTGCCTGCCTGCTAACTGCTTCCCAGGCCCCGCCAGATGTAGCTCTTCAGACTGGGGTCTGCTTGCCTCACGTCAGACCCCAGATTCGGTACACAGTAGGTCGTAATCCATGAGCTGAAGGAGGCTAGGAGGAGAGGTTGGAGTAATGTCCCTGTCTAGCGACATCAGAGGTCTGAGGAAGGCCAGTACCCTCAGAGCACTGGAGGGCAGAGTGCTGCTGGCTGGCAGAAACTGTCCTTTCAGGCACAGACTCCTATTCAGCAGGCAGACACCAGTCTGTGGGGGAAGAGAAGGACGGGTCCCAGGAAGGCTGTGCTGGGGCCCTTGTCTCGGATCTGTGTGGTTGTGGGCATGGTTCCCTCATTTCTGCCTCACTGAGTCAAGAATCTGCATTCTGCCAGGACACTGGTGTGTTGGCCTGGGGGATTGTAGAAAACCTCAAGGCTAGTCAGGCCAGGCACATGGACCACTCTTAAAAAGCCTTATAGCCACTGTGCCTGCTAGAACTTCGCCACCCTTCCTCCCAGTCCTCTCCCGTCTCTATCAACTCACAGAATATGGACTGGGTCAGTTTGCAGACCTGGGGTTCCCCAGAGACAGGGGCTTCCCTACCTCGGAAAGTCACTTTGGCGATCCGGTCACTTCTGCCTCGCAGCTCTGAGACGGTCTTGAGGTGGACGATCAGGGCCATACTGGCAGGGAGAGCCTGGGCAGTGCCAGGCAGAGCAGCAGGAAGGAGCAAGCTGGTTGAGTGCGGCTCACACACCTCCCTCTTCTCCGGCTGCTGCCGCCTCCTCCTGATGCTGCCCACAGAGACCAAGGCAACCACAGCGAGCTGCTTCTTCAGCTCAGCAGAGCCGCGCAGCCCTGCCAGCCCCGCCCCTCTGAGTTGTCAGCCCAGCATGTGTGTAGCGTGTGTGTGTGTGTGTGTGTGTGTGTGTGTGTGTGTGTGTGTGTTATACACCCAGCCAGTGGCTTGGGAATGCACGCTGAATTCATTATTCAGCAGCACCAGTCCCTAGATAAAGGTCTGCCCAGCTTCAGGTATCTTCTCTCAGCTCCTGGAATGGAAGCTCCTGCCACTTGGAGCATGGAAGATCTATGTCACTAAGACCCAACAGATTGCAGCAGGCATGGGAATGGGGTGGGTGTGGGGTCAGGGCACCTCTTTTCATGGGGATCAGGAACTTCATGATCTGGGCTTTGATTGCTACACAGGTGTTTTGGGGAGTCTAGCTCCTATCTAGCTAATCACGAGGGTTGTGGGTGCTTGGAGGGTTTGGGGAACATGGACAGGAAAGCCTGGCAGCCCGGATGGATCGTGCTGTATTACTTAGAAAAGCCTCACCCAGGGGCAATGGAGATGCCTCCGTTGGTAGAGCATCTGTCACAAGAGCGTGAGGACCTGAGTTTGGATTCTGGCATTTGTCTTAGAAATGGGTGCAGTGGCATGGGCTTCTAGCCCAGTTCTGGGGCAAGGGAAGGGTGGAGATAGGAGAATCCCTGGAGTTTAATGGCCACCTGGCCTTCTCTGAATGTATAAGCTTCAGGTTCAGTAAAGAGACCTGTCTTTAAATAAATAAGGTAGACAGTGACCAAGGAC
>NW_004949204.1:200328-201112 GCF_000317375.1 Microtus ochrogaster
GAATCTGGAGAAACATACACTCATGTAGAGTCTGCGCGCGCGCACACACACACACACACACACACACACTCACACACCTAGAGTCTGGAAAGCAGTTTCTATAAGGCAGCTTAGAAAATGCTCCCCAGGGCTGGTGCTTATGAAATACAAACACTAGAAGTAGCAATGTACTGACCACCTGGCCCTGTACTGTTTGTGCCCCAGGGATGCTGGTTTCTCTGGTTTCTGGTGCTCTGCCCTGGGATCATGGTTTGAATTTCAGGCAGCTGGTCTTGAAATAGGGATCATCACTGGAGGTACCCTACTTGAAAGCCACAGGGCTTCTTCTGTATAGGGCAGGGTGTAAGACTTAGGACTCCAACTTCCCGCATCTTAGGCTGGGGACAAAGAACAGGGTATCCTGTAATAGAAATCTAACTAATACGAACAGGGCTCAGAAGCTCAGTGTCCTGTCAAAAAGTCTACAGGCGGGGCTGGAGAGATAGCCCAGTGGTTAAGAGCGCTGACTGCTCTTCCAGAGGACCTAGGTTCAATTCCCAGCACCCACATGACAGCTCACAATTGTCTGAAGATCCAGTTCCAGGGGATCTGACACAACGCACATAAAATAAAAGTTAAATAAACCACAAAAAAGTCTACAGGCTTTGGGCTGATAGACTGGCTCAGCAGGTAAGGACTCCTATCACCCAACCTGATGATCTGAGTTTGATCCCTGGACCTGTATAGTAAGAGAGTATCAACTGGTCTTGTGGCTTCCAGATGTGAGCTGTAGCAATGGACTTCC
>NW_004949204.1:201290-207488 GCF_000317375.1 Microtus ochrogaster
TTAAGGGGAGAAACACTAAACTTTCATGCACTGTAATAGAGTTACCTCTTCAAAGCAGAGTTACCCCCAGTGGAGTAACCTACAGATACCCAAGAGCCTCCGTTTCTTCTAGTTGTTCCCTTGATCTTTACCCATTTCTCTGTGCGCTCATTTTCTCCTTCTCCCTCCCCAGTTCTGCTCACCTTTCCCACACATGCTTAATAACTCTGAGTAAGAAAATTCTTAGAAAATGCATATACTGAATAAAAGCAAATATCTGAAAATATTAAAGACCAAGTTTAATGTCCCTTTAAAATTAATTATACAGATCCATCTTTGTAAGGCTCAGTGGTACTTAGCAGACCCCTGCTTCCCAAGGGTCCCCTGGTTGTGTTTCGCTATAAAGGATGAATTTTAGGGAGCCCTTTGCAGCCCTGTGCATGTTGAGGGGAAGTCCTTCAAAGCTGCCCTAGGAACTGTCACCAAACCTCAGTCTTCCCATTGGCAAGATGACAGCAGTTCCAATTAGCATAGCTTATCTCCACCAGCTGACCATTCCAAAAACTACCCCAGATATACCAGGTCAGAGTTCATGCAGAAAAAAAAAACCCAGAAGGTCCAGAGCAGCACAGGGGTGATGTGTCCATGAGCTGGGCCAACTGGGATGCCACTGGTGGGGAGAAGGTGAGCACGTCACCTTGTAGAGCTGCAGTCATTGAGAAGTCTTCCTGTTGTATGTCACATCAGATCTACAGGGCACCTTTTAAAAACAGCTTCACTGTCTGGGCAGCAGTGGCACACACCTATTAATCCCAACACTTGGGGGCAGAGGCAGGCAGATCTCATGTTTGAGGACATCCTGATCTACAAAGTGAATTCCAAGACAGCCAAGTCTGTTAAAGAGAGAAACCCTGTGAAAAACAAAACAACTTTATCAAATGTTTTCTTTGTGCAGCAATGTCCCCCAGGAGACTCAGGAAACTGCAGGTAGAACTCCACTGACTTGGCAACCACTCTACCTCTGGCTTCTTCGCCACAATAGGTTTTATTTGTTCTGATTTTTTTTTTTGAGTGTGTGCCTCTTGGAAACATGACAGGCTGGCATCTGTTAGAGGGCATCTTTGGCGTGTTCTCATTGCAGTGGCATCCTGACTTCATTAGTGTTTGTGTCTTCATCAGCTGCCATCTACAGAGCCAGCTGAGCAGGTGACACTTCTCCCAGGCTGAGGAGAGAAGAGATCAACTTGGGGATGGTTAACATTGACCGGCTACTTGATGGGACCTAAATTTGCCTCTGGAAAAGCCTTATGGAGAGAGACAGTTTATGTAAAGCAAATCTTATGTGAATTTTAGGGCTTTGATGACTGGAGGAAAACCCAACCTGTAGGGGTAGCCCCAGCCAATCACCTTGCTTGTAGGGCGGGGTCGCCTGAGGATATTTTTTTACTAATAAATATTGCTGGTGTGCTCTCCCCCGCCCCTTCTGCTTTCCTGTTCTCCGCTGGAACCACGGATTCTGTGAGTCTTTCCCTAATTAAAGCTGAATATATTCTTATAATTTCTGTCTGCCTTTATTTATGCCGCTACACCAACCCTGAAGATTCCTGCCCAGAATGAATTGAGACAAATCGAAATCATACGCTTCAGTATTTACTTCCATATCATCCTAACAAAATAATGGACCGAAACAACTTAACAGAGCCAGGCTTTATTTTAGACAACAGTTTCAACCTAGCATAGTGGGGAGGCAAGGAAGGACAGCTCTATTCACAGCTCAGTGATGAGAAAACAGAGAGAGGCCAGAACCAGGGGCCAAAGCATGACTTTCCAAGGGTGCCCCTAGTAGCCACTCACTCCTGCCAGGGACCATTATAAGAAAAGTAAAAGCCACCAGGGAACAAGGCTCAAGACAGGAGCTGGTGAGGGATATTCTAGACTCAAACTATAACATCCACACCCTCCCTCTCCTCCCCCGTCCTTCCTCTGCTCCTGTCAGGGTCTCGCCAAGTTGCCTAGGCTATCCTCAAACTAGCAATCCTCCTGCCTCAGCCTCTGAAAATGGGATTACAGGTACAAATCACCAAACACAGCTCACCCTGTCTGAGGAACGTGGGAAAGGAAGCTCAAAGGGATACGGTGAGAGTAATGAAGAAATGAATGCAGAACTCCGAAATGACAGGGTTGGGAAACCACACACCTAGTGACGGCCCATCATGGAGCCATTTCTTGGAGCCTCAAAGATGGAGGGAGCCCTGAGCGTCCTAGTGGTCCAAACTGAATCATTGAGAACCGTTTCAGGAGCGACCTAGCCTTTTCACTTCCGCACCAAATGTGAGCACGTAGATATGAACGCCTAGGCTGGATGCCAGGGAGACTTGGGGGAGCCACACAGAAAACTTGTGGGGATGGTGGGGCGAGAGAGGCCGTCTAGGGAGCACACTGCCTAGGACTCACTGTCCCAGAACGAACTCGGGTTGCCAGGCACATGGTTGCCGGGTGACCAGCTGGGTGTTTACCGCAGGGCTGAGCCGAGCCACAGCGCTGGGGCTAGCAGCACCCACCATGGCCTCCCGTAGCGCGGGCACACTATTGACCGAATTCAATGCCGCCTTCGTGCCCCCCGCCCTCATGCCCGGGTAAGCCGCCAGGCACCCTGGCACACCTGAACTTGCCCGTCAGAGCCCTCCTCCTCCCCATGCACACACCTGCCAGGACGCCGATGCTCCGCCCTCCCAATCTGGGGGACTTCAAGGAACCCCACCTGGGCACTTTTCCTTCTTGGCTTTCATGACTTTTCTGCTATAACAACAGGCAGGCAGGTGATGGGACTGGAGAAGTTGATAGCTGAGAATTAGCCCGGGATGATCCCATCTGCTATGGATGGGCCCAGAGTGAGGAAGGAAAAGATGAAAACGTGCGTGTTTGGAGCAGCAGAGGAATAATGTAAGAAGGAGTAGGAGGGCATGCTGGGTATTCCAGGAAGATGAGTATTTATGGATTGAAGGCGGAGCTGAGGCTGGATGGGCATGACTGGCAAAGCCTGGCAGGGCAGTATTTGACAGTTGGTAGAGTATCCACCTGACTTTTACACATACTCTCTTCTGCAAACTGAGCAGACTGCAAACGAGAAACCCCCAGCCTCAACAGAACACAGCCTATTCTGCATAAAATTTGAATTGTTTTCCAGAAGCTGCAACAAGGCACCGTCAATTTTAGAAACAACACACGCTGAAGTAGCTGCAACCAGAGGCTGGGGCTCTAGTTTCCATCTGGCCTGTCTGTGGACGGGGCCTTTCTCTGGTGTTCAGTCAGCTCCAAAGCTGCTCTGACTGCAGCCAGACAGAGGTGGTTTTACAAAAGCATGGTAGTTTCCCAAAGGCAAGCCAGGAGTGTTGATCAGCTCGCCTTGGAGCTTGCCTGTTCATTCTTTCTTCACTTGGAAAAGATGTTGGATGCTCATGGGGCATTGCCAGGTGTTCTAGGATCCTGGGAAAACAGACAGCTAAGGGGAGAGGTTACTCTTGAGGGGTTCCAGCCTTCTATTTAGATTTTCTTTTCCCAGGCTGGCCTCGAACTCGTGATCCTCCTGCCTCTGCCTCCTTCAGCAAATCCTACCGGCGTGCGCCACCACAACCGGCTAGATTTTCTTTTCTTTAGATTTTGAGATAGGGTCTCATGAAGTTACCTAGACAGACCTTGCGCTCTTGAGTTAAACTAGGCTGTCCTTGAACCTTTGATGCTCCTGCCTCAGTCTACTGAGCGCTGGCATTAGAAGCCCGTGGCACCAGGCCTGGCTCTCATATAAATACGTAAGGTTTAGTTCAAATCCATCTTTGTGGCCATAGTTAGCAGTGGTTTTGCCATATTCTGGGTGGCCGTCATGAGGTATGACTTGATACATTGATACTTTATTTTTCTTGAGCCTCCACAGGCTTTTATTGGAAGAGCCTCTGCCATCAGACCCCTTGGTTCTTTATTGCCTGCTGAGCAAGACCTGGGGTGCCCACAGCCCTGCCCCACAATTCCCTCACGCTGGAAGCTGTGGGAGCTGTAATCTCAGGGCAGCCCACACAGTGCCTCTCTTAGCATACTGCTCATCTACAGTTCCCTTGAAGCCACATCCTATCCCATGATGCCTTTAGAAAGAGTCATGACGAGTGGCCATAAAGGAGGCTTCACTAGCCTGGACTAGATTGAGCAGCTGAGTCCATGTCTGCTGCTTTCTTGTCAAGATCTTGCTGGGAGAGGGGGTGCTTTCATTAAGGGTCCCCATGAACCAGGAACGAAGTAAGCCATCTGGTGTTTCTACACCTCGCTGGCAATTCTGTTAACTTAATGAAGGAATCCAGGATCCCCTACCTCGCCTGGATAATTATTTTTTTCCTGCTCTTTTTCAAGCATTAATCACAGATTTTAAAGAACAGCCAGTCTCTCTCGGACACTCAAATCACTTCCCTTGTAGTTTTATCCACAAGCAAAGAATATTGGGTTGGTGAGGACCACACAGCTCTCATAGCCCACATTCTTGCTGTTTCAGATATGGCCATGGGGACCTACCGATGCATGATCTCTAAGAGCTGGAATGGAGCCAGGTCTCTGGTACCTGGCAGTAACACCGTAAATCCCCAGCTGTGTGCCAGGCTCACACTGTGATATGTCCATTCCAAGCCCCTCTATGGTAAGGTCTCTAAGGCCCAGTGTGATGGCTCAATGGGTAAAGGAACTTGATGATCCAAGTTCAATCCCTGGGACCCACGTGGTGGCAGGAGAAGAGAACATAATCCTGACAGTTCTTCTCTGACCTCTGCACACTGGCCATGACACACACAGCACCATCTCCCCAAAATTAATATGTAAAAAAGATTTCATAGCCACCAAGAGAAGGAATAAGCTTCTTGTCCAGGGACACTCCATGCACCTTCATGACTTCAATATTCTGCTTTATCCCAATGTCTACCTGAACCTTCCTGGCGTCCATCACAGGCCCCATTGACTGGGCAGGGAGGGAACAGAGTAGAAGGTGAGAGAGTCAGCCAGCCAGGGCTTGAATGGGCCTTATCATTCCATCACCTTGGGGAAGTCTTCATCCCCACTCTGTTCTACTTACCTTATCTATTAATGAAGACGTGTGTGCAAGTTAGAGGAAAGTAAATCGATGCTCACAGAGCCCTGCTCTAGGTAGCTGTTATCTATTGCTGTTCGTTACAACACTGCTGTGTTCAGTGTCTGAAGCTACAGGGGGCAGCACGGGAAGAGAAGGGTGATCACAATCATGATGATGATGATGGTGATGATGACAGTGTTCAGATGGCTGTCGAGATGGCCTGTTTTGTTTCTTCAAAGTAGCACATTGTCCAGACACCTTCTGTATATTGTAGATGCTATCTGCATGTACCTGGCTTAGGTGCCGCACTGTACTGGGCAGAGAACTCTTGGTTCGCAGGCCCTGGGACCATACCTTTTGAAGGGTTAAAACCAGCTCCTGTGAGGGCCTGCCCTCTGCCGCAGGTCAGGTGTGACCCTTCACCTCCACCAGCATGCCTAGGCTCTCTGTACGTTCATTCATGCCCAACCTTCTTCTTGAAGCTCACTCCAGAGAAGAAAGCATGGGTTTGTAGCATTCTCCTGGATCTGTGTCAGAAACCCTCCGGTAGCTAGTTTCAAGATGTCACTATGGTGGCTCTAAATCTGAGAAGGTGTGAGATGATAAGCACACCACCACATGGGATATCGACTTTCAGCAATTTCAGTTTCCCAAGGTCCCAACTCAGTCTGAAAATAAGAACAGAAGCTTCCAGGGACAAATGATTCATAAGCTTTAAATAATTTTTATTAGTGTATTGTTGCAATTATCTCATTACACCATTAGTTATTGCTAATCTCTAGTTAAACTTTATCATAAGCCCATATGTATAGGAAGAAAGTGAATACAGAGAGTTGAATAACTGGAGATTTTTGGACAGATAAATTCTCCTGGAATAGGAGGCTTGTCTGTGTCTGCACTGTAAAATTCCATAGATAAAAACTAGAGAACACAGATGATATACTCTGTGTTGGTTGTTTGCACACTTATTATCTTAGTTTTCATACCATTTGTTTAATTACAACTTTAAATAACTCAATTTTTTTTTACACTGGTGATTTATTCACTTGTTGTTTAAAACTAGGCTTTTTAGCACAGATACATAGCTGAATTTTTTTTGTTGTTGTTTTTTTGGG
>NW_004949204.1:207773-213755 GCF_000317375.1 Microtus ochrogaster
TCTGCCTCCGAGTGCTGGGATTAAAGGCATATACCACCACTGCCCGGCCATAGCTGAAATTTTTGCAACCACGCATTTGAGGCCAAGTCAAGCAAGTGCTGGCAACCATTCTCTCATCTGCCAGCTCCCTGGGGCTATGGCTTCTGGGATGAGAGAGAAGAGGTGGAATCTGGTGGATGGGGTTGGACAGGGCTCAAGGCAGGCCTAGCACATGGAGGTGCTGCCTCCATGATGGGCCAGTCCATCGTGGAGTATGAAACAGGGGCTGTCTCAACTGGATGTGGTCCTCCATGTTAGATGTGAGAGCTTTTGTTTATATCCTTCCTTGGGACACATGTAAAGGTAAAGGCATAAAAATGAGGCTTTTCAGCCTTCCCTGGTGATTCCAGAGTGGAGGACCTTGGTGACAGGGCAGGACCCAGTCTAAGCATCTTTTTAAAAGGATTCTCCCAGCGTGCAACCTTCTGACAGCTCAGCCTTAAGCTGCGGGGTCTGACTAAGGCCAGTAGGCAGCTACCTTCTGTGATTCTCTCGTCTCAGCTACATGCATACGTGGCACCCAAGCAGACATCAGACTCTGAAACCTTACTCTCCTCCTCTGGACTCTGCCCTTCAGGGAGTCCCATCTCTGTGGAAGCCTGTTTTCATTTGCTGTGGTCCTCCGGGAAGCCATTTTACCTGCCTTCTCTCAGCACCTCTGCCCAAGGCCATCTCCTCCTTAGATCTCAGGCCTGAGCTAATCTGAGGTGTTACTTAGGTAACCGGTGCCTCTGCACCTGCTGGGACATTAAGGAGCCATGAGAACAGAGCATCTGGAGCCTGGAAACCCAGACTATGTTTCAGAGGTTCTCCTCCTTTCCTAGAGAAAGATGGGCTCTCTAAAACAAGCCCCCACTTGTCAATTCAGTCTCGTAAACACTTACAAAGCACCTTAGGGTAGGAATGGCAGGAGCACAAATAGGAACAGTGGAAGGGCTCAGGCCATTTCAAATACAATAGAATGTGGACAGGCCAAGGAACAGACAGCTGAACAGTGGGTGAGCAGGGCCTTGGAATCAATCATTCGAGGCTTCCTGGTCATGAGAGTGCTTGGGTTGGGAATTTAGTTCAATGATAGAGCACTTGCCTAGTGTGCATGAGGCCCCAGGTTCAATTCATAGCACTGTTTAAGAAAAAGAGTGTACTTGGCATCTCCTGGAATGGCAGATACGATCGTGGAGGAGGGAGGGGAAGGAGGGGAAAGAAGGGAAGGAAGGGAAGAAGGGGAGGGAACCCTCTGGATGAAAAGGGGGCACCCTCTGGATGAAAGGGGGAGGGAACCCTCTGGATGGTGGGGAGGGCTTGAGCAAAAGCAAGGGCTGGAGGTTCTGTGTTCTCAAAGCAGCAGTCTAGTTGGCTAGAGTGTGAAAGCTTCTATAGGAAAGTTAAGAACAAGGTTGGCAAGATTCCTCACACAGGCCCACAGCTAGGGACACCCCCCCCCCCGAAAGCTGGCCTGCTTTCTTCTTAATTCCATAGGCAGTGGGGAGCCCTCACAGGTTCTGCCAGGGGATGGGGTGGGGTGGGGGGACGCCTTCAGCTCCATCCTCAGTGGAAGGTACAGCAGAGAAGAGACTGTGCGCGGAATGGGAACACGCCGAATGTAGCAAGTTAATTAGTTAATAAGGCTGCTCAAGGGATCCCTGATGCTCATGGTAATTAATTTTAATGTCAGCTATGGGGCCAGCCAGTGCTCTTAAGAGGCAGGGATGGGATTGCTCCCTGAACACACAGGGATCCACAATGGGCCTTAGAATCCATTTGTGGTCTTGGCCTGGGAGCCCGGCTCAGCATCTCCTAGCTTGTATATGCAGGTAGATGGAGGAACGTGGGGGCAGACGAGTGGGCAAGGACAGAAGAAGGGGTGGGTAGGAGATGAGCTTGAGCCACTGCCATTCCCCTCTGTCAAAGGGCCAACGGAAACAGGGCAGCAGAAGGTCTTAGTATGGAGTCCTGTGGGGTCTGTTGAAAGCCCGCATATCCAGGTGTAGCCAAGGGACACACGCCTAGCTTCTTGTTGTGTCCTCAGAGTGCTTACTAATGAGAATGCGTGCACAGGCACACACCTGGCAGAGCTGTGAATTGAGAAGGAAAGCCAGGCAGAACTTAAGAGAGTTGCGGAGGAGGGGGCTTCTATTCTATTGGGATGCAAATGTCTTGGCATTCAGCGAGGGTGGGAAGGCAGGGAGCAGAGGAGGAGAACAGCAGGGAGCTGGGGAGAGGCAAGGAGAAGAATCCTAAGGACAAGTCTCCTTTCCACAGCTCTTATCTTCTGAGGAGCCCAGTGCCCTGTGGGCGGAGTGCTCTATGTACGCTGGAAATCTGAACTCCCTTTAGAACAGGCCAGGGACGCTGTATCCCCAGCGGGCCGGGACTTGTCGCTCCTCCTATGGACATGTATTGAGTGCTGGGGCTGGGGTGAGGCTCCGGAAGAACACAGAGGTAGACACATGTTGCCTTAGTTTCTTTCTATTGCTGTGTTAAGACACTGGCCAGAGGCAGCTTGAGTAGAAAAGAGTTTATTTACCTTGCAAACCCAATCACAGGCCATTATGGAGGGAGGTCAAAGTGGGAACTCAAGCCAAGCAGGAGCCTGAAGGCAGGGACTAAAGCAAAGGCCATGGAGGAGCTGCTACAGGCTTGCTCCCTATAGCTTGCTCAGCCTGTTTTTTTTTTATATATATATGATCCAGGATGACCTGTCCTGGGTGGCACCTCCCACATCAATCACTCATTTAAAAAACAGTACCCCCACAGACCTGCCTGCAGGCAATCTCGTGGAGGCCTTTTCACAGCTGAAGTTCCCTCTCCCCAGATGACTCTAGCTGTGTCAAGTTGACAAAATGAAACACAATACTAACCAGGATAGGTGTGGATTTGAGTCTGAATGTAAGGATGATAATCCCAGAGGCAAACATTCACAGGGAGGTGCAGGGTGAGATCAGGGAGGCAGCTTAGAGTACCAGTTCTTCCCAAATGAGAAGGTGGCAAATCCTCTGGGGGCAGAAGAGCAGCCCTGCGGGCAGAGGAGCTGCCGATGGCATCAGAGACTAAGGGCGCAACACGGTGTACAACTCTGCTAGGCCTGGGTGTCTGGAGGGAAGTGGGCCATTGTGAGGAAGATTGCCCTGACCCAGACACAGACTATAGTGGTGGTGGTAGAGGAGATGGACCGGACCGCAGAGGGGGAGGGAGGGACTTGGTTGAAGAAAGACTCTATGAGAATTGAGGTTGTCCTGGTGAGCATAAGTATTGGGGAGAGAAAGGCAGAGAGAGGTTTGGGGAGCATATGAACACCGAAAGCTACCGTTTGGTGACCCCTACTTCAGGCCTGAAAAAGGGGCCAGATGTGAAGCCACATAAAAGTGATTTTGTAAAAGAATACAATTAGCCCTGATTTTCTCTCTCGAAATGAAAGTGTGAAATTTAATCTCACTAGGATGTAAGAGAAGGAAACTTAAATAAAGGGGAAGATCAGGCAGATTTAGATAAATGTCAACTCATCAGAAAAAGATATTAATCCCTCCAAGATCCTGGGGTGCGTGGGGGTGGGGGTGGGCAGCGAGAGAGTGAAAGCCAACAGAGGCTGACAGAGTCATTACGTGTGTACCTTTGGTGGTATTTCCATTTTCGATGGCATGGGTTGACTGTGCGGAGACATTCTTGGTGTGCTCCCATTTCCCCTACACCCACCTTTCAATTTTGGTTGCTCAAGTTATTTTTGCCTTGACAGGTTTTATAACATTCGCTTCTGTTCTGCAAGCAGTGCTCACCTGGCTGCTATTCCTAGCCGTGTTCGTGAATAGGTTGGAAGATCACCAGCCCTCGTTCTCACAGAGTTCCTGTTTGACTGAACTTAGTTCTTCCTTTGAATCACCTCTTGATTGGCAGGGTTTGTCACTCAGCTCTTCTTCTAGGGAGAGCCATAACTGTTTTATTTTCACACCTTCCTGCTGGGAAAGGACTGACTGGCCACCTGGCTGGTGACATAGTCTCAAGTCATGCTTCCTGCAGAGTGTTCTCTACGACCCACACTCCTCCCTCCCTTGTTCCCTCCCTCCATTCTTTCTTTTATATTGGTGTGGCGTCTTGTTTAGGGTTCCTACTGCTGCGAAGAGACACCATGACCATGACAATTCTTATAAGGCAAACATTTAATTGGGGCTTCTGGCATGGTGAGGCAAAGCATGTGTCTCTCCTTCAAAGAAGAGGAGAGAAAGTTAACTATAAGCATCCCGACGTTCCCAGTCAACTCATAGTAGCAAAACATAGCAGCAAGAGAGTCACGGAGCTCTAGTCTCACTGAAGCTAAGGAAAGGTGAAGCAACACCTCCCTTTCATACCTGTTGTCTTTGACTTTGCAGCTTATTGGAGCTACATTTTTAGGAGGTTTCCTCTACAGCATGAGACATCTCAGGAACTCTGCTTCTGCTTCTCAAAGTTCTTCCTTCCAAGCAGGGATCATCATTGGCACATATGTAGCAGAGGGCCAGTGTGAGCCAAAGACATTGGATGGCCTTGGATGGCCTTGATTCAAGCAGTAGAGAAACAGAAGCGGAACTGAGAGAGGTCAGGAAAGAGCAGGGTTGAAGAAACAAAGACAGAAGTTCTGGGGCATTCCTTAGAGAGATGGAGACAGAAAGAAGGAGAAAGGGTAGGATGTGAGCAGCAGCAAAGCCTCCTACAGAACTTCACAGTCCAGAAAAGACTAGGGCACATCTGTAGGCAGAGGTCAGAAGTGAGGAGAGAAGGAGACATTAAAGATGGCAGGGAGGAAGGGCAGAGGCTGAGGAAAACAGAAGACAAGAAAGGTAGACTCCAGACACAGGTGGGGTGTACCATGGTAGAAAGGAGTATTCTGTCTTCCAGAAGTGGCCATGCTGGCCACACAGTCTCTCAGGAGAGGTCAGCAAAGACTCCCAAGCCCTCAATTTCTATATCAGAGATTGCATGGCTGTCAGCTGGAAGTCCAGGAGGATCCAGAAGAAAGGGCTATGGAGTGGATGGAAAAGTATTAAGAGCCCATAGAGTCAAAGAATAGAGGGAAGGGCTGGAGAGAGACCCACGAAGCCAGTGGCGGGATCTCCTAGCTTGGCCACCTCTGCGGCCTACTTCATGCCACCCTGAGCCAGGCACATCCTTGTTACTAGGCAGGCCCACTGGAGGGAATAATGGGACCAGGAACCGGAGGAACTTGCGGTATTTTGATCACAATGGAAATTAAGCAGCAGGTCTGCTTGCCACTCTACATGGTTTTCTTGCATTTTTTTTTCTGAAAATGCAGGGAAAGAAATCATGTATTACTGTTAATTCTAGGCCTGCATTCATTGTAAAGAGGCAGAGAGGCCTAAGGGGCGCTCTTGGATCTTGATAAGAGTCAGGAATGTAGAAACAGACAATCTGTAGTTCCCTGTACCACCAGGGCTTAACTGGGGTTTCCCTGGTGTGTGGTTGGCCATCAGTTCTCATGGAGAGCAGTTGTCATCTTAGGACATATATCGGAAGTCCCAGGAACATGGTCACTGGCCTTCTGGTGTTTGATAATCTAGGTTCAACTGTGTCCACCACCGCTACTGTAGATATTCTATCTGCTCATCATTCTCTCTGTTTAATAAACAGCTTGTTTTCTCCTCACATGCCAAACCAACTATGAAGAACCAGGGACTCAAATATGTAAAACACAAACCCATCCCGCATCTGAGAAGCTTGCCACCTGAGGGCATTAAGAGGGGTAGCACTCTGAACAGCACAGAAAGAGGCGCAGGTGATGGAGGGAACTTTAGGGTGCAAAGGGAACAGATATACCATTTAGACCTGGAAGAGGAAGAAGCTCTTAGGCGTGGTATTTGACAAGTCTTAAGGAACCATTTAGTATTGGGAAGCAGAGCAGGGTAATACACTCAAGACCTAGAGGCAGGAAGATATCTGAGTTTGAGGCCAGTT
>NW_004949204.1:213855-218707 GCF_000317375.1 Microtus ochrogaster
AAAAGAAAAGAAAAAGTGAGGGAGAAGGCAATGATTCACAGGAGGGAGTGGAATAAACAGGCTGACATCCTGATTTCAGGAGACCCAGGAAAAGAAGGAGGAAAAGAAGAGAGGACACAGAGAACAAGGGAACATGTCACCTATAGAGTCACAGTGGTCCTTTAGGCCTGGGACACTAGGTGACCTTGAGGATACAGGTGGGTAGGCTTTTAACTACTTCACCAATGATTTGATGTTGGGCAGTGCCATGTCTGGATTGTGGGAATGGATTCAAGGAACAGAGGTTTGAGCACAGTTAGGAGAGCAAGGGTGTTATGGCCAAAGTTTCAATGAAGGGTATATGGCTGAGCTTAAGCGATCCAGGTGGAGGGATGATGGGATGCCTGGCCGGATGGGAGGGGTAGATGTCTACTCTTTCACCTGGAAGCTGTCCCTAGCTAGGGGGAACTCTTCATGGAGTTAAGGCCAGACTGGTGGGCAACGTAGGCGTGAGAAGTCATGCTCTGGAAGGACCAAGGGAGATGTGTAGTGTACTTTGTGCTTGAAGAGGACTCCTAGGCTAGATTATGGTGAAGGCCATGGCTTGTGTGTCAGAACAGACCCCAAAGGAACCCCAGCCCTTAAGAGTTTGTGAGAGGGAATTAAAGGAAAGTTTAAGCAGTGAAGGAATCCATCAACAACAGAAAACGGATAGACATGCAATGGAACAAAAGGGCCGGAGTTCCAGTCCCGACAAGCAAAAGAACTTGGCAGCGTTGACTGTGTAGTTCTGGGTTTACCAAAGAACATACAGGAAAGTGGCTGTGGAATCTCCCTCTGCGGCTAAGGAAAGCTGCTGAGGCCAGATGTACATCAAGGGTGTCCCTGTATGGAGGCCTCTCTGAAGAGGCCATTGTGTGAAGCTGTGAAGTTAAGGCTGGACTTTGTTGGAGACCTTGAGATGTTGGAGATGCCAGAAATATAGGATGTCTGCCAAGAAGAACTGCCGACTGGTTGTGGGACCAGCCCAATAGAGAAGTGTGCTGCAGTCAACAAAGCAGAAAGGAATTGGAGAGCTGAAGAATGCTTTGATATCGGACATGGAGTTGCAGAATTTGGAGTTTGTCCTGCTGGTTTTAGATCTTGCTTTTTGATCCAGTATATCCTCACAATTAGAAGGATTTGGAGGTGTGGTCTTATTGGATTAGGTGTGGCCTTGTTGAAGGAAGCGTGTCACTGGGGGATGGGCTTTGAGGTTTCAAGTGCTCATACCAAGCACAGTGTTTCTCTCTTCTTCTCGGTCTATGGATCGGGACGTAACTCAGCTACTGATGATAATGAGCTAAGCCTCTGGAACTCTAAGCAAGCTTCCATTTAAACACTTTCCTTTATAGGAGTTGCCTTGTTCATGGAGTCTCTTCACAGCAATAGAACAGTGACTAAGACAGGTGGATTGAGGGTCTGAGTCCAGCTGCTTAGCACACACATAAAAGATTAAAGTCCAAGTACGGCAGAATATATCAATAACTTGAGCAGTGGGAGTCTGCGGGGCTCACAGCGCTCACTAGAGAGCCAGTCCAACCAGCTAAGCTCTGGATTAGTGAGAGACCCTGTCTCAAAAAATCAGGTGGAGAGCAATGGAAGAAGAACCCAACATTGACCTCTGACCTCCACACATGTATGCTTTCTCTGTCTCTTTCTGTCTCTGTCTCTCCCTCAGATGAATGGAAAAGGATAAAGAGACTCAAAAGAATGATCAGGGAAGTGGGTACAAAGAACAGGGCAACCAAAAGTGACATTTCCAGGGTGGATGGGAGATGTCCTCTGCACTAACAGAGGGGAGGTCATTATCAGCAATTTCAAGAGCCGCCCAAAGGAGAATCAGGTGCTGGAATGTAAGAACTGGAAGGCAATAGGGACCATGTAGACTGGAAAGCTTCAGTCTGTCTGATGTGCTGGGCAGCCTCTCTCTGTAAGCTTCGTGTAGCCAAGGGTCTTCCATCTCGGAAGGGTCACTAAGCCCATCTTCTGTCCCTTTTGCTGGGCCTCCCTGGCATCAAAAGTGTTGTTCTAGGGTGTTTGGCACCACAGATCCTTGGTCAGGTCCCCCAGGTCATTTGGACAAGCATCTTGTGAGGTCATGGGGGTGTCAACCTGAAAACCACAAGGAGTGGGAGGAGTTGGAAGAGGGGCAGATGGACATGAAGGAAATCTAGCACTCATGTACGACCTTTTCAAAAAGAATTTAAAATCAACACAACTCTCACCTCAAAGGAGAGGAGAGAGCTTATTCTAGAGTCAAATATGGGTGCCTGTGGGCCCAGAACTCAGTGTTAGGTTACCCTGAATTCCGTGTTCTAACCTGATAATGGCTTGATGAAGTTTTTTTTATATAGAAACAGAATTAAAAAAAGCTACAAATCATTAAAAATGCATTGGAGTAGGTCAAGTGTCTTCTGTTGCAGTCCCCACATCTTATCTGATGGCGTTCTTACTTAGCTTTTTGGTTGGTAGAAAATAAGGGTTTAAGTTAATGCCCTCAAAACTGTCTTTACCTATTAGTCACTGGATGTTAGGCCGGGCACAAAGGCAGGCAAGGCATGGCTCTTTAGTGGTCTATCGATAGCCCGGGATGGAATGTGATTAGGCTCTGGACCTGCAACGTTCCAACCTCTCCAACTCCAATCTCTTCAATTAAAACATTAAAGTTGGAATCATCTCTACTTAGCCTTAAAAACAAGTTTAGTTGGAGGTGCAACAACTTTAGGTTCTGAGCCACCATGGGGTTGCTGGGAATTGAACTCATGACCTCGGGAAGAACAGCCAGTGCTCTTAACCACTGAGCCATCTCTCCAGCCCCTGCAACAACTTTAGGGAACTTTCCACTCAAGGGAGCGAGACCCAGCCAGGCCTGTGCTGCAGAAAACCAAACACACACAGTATTTCACTGCTGAGCCCACCTGCTTCTCCTGTCTCCTATAATGTGATGACTGCAGAAGACCAGGGCTAGACAGAGCCCTGGAATCTTCTGGCTAGTCCTTAAAGAGCTGGGGGATCTGTGTGTGGGTCACTTGCCCGTAGTCCCCCTGAGAGGCTCAGAGGTCTGTGGTCTGGAGGACAGCAATCCAGCCAACCCCTCTGTGCCAAAAAAGCCACCCAGAGGCCTGTTCACATGACCTTCCCCCAAAGAGCTGAGCAGGCTAGTGCTCTTTAAGAATCCTTTCACAGCCGAGGGACACAAGAACCCTCAGTCGCCAAGGGCCTGTCTGAGAGCTACTATGGTTGTCATGAAGTTGCATCTTCCTCCACCCACCCCTCCCCACTGTCACTGCAGGTATAAAGGCCATGTCCCCGGTGTGGCTTCCTCCTTTGGCTCCCCATATGGCAACACCACCTTCAAGTACTTCCAGGACCTCCGCAATACAGCCTTGGAGAAGAGCTACGCACTCCTCAGTGGAGGCCGCTTTCCCACCATCTTCTCCCCTAACCCCTCCCTGGTGCTGGATAGCCAAGTGCAGAACTGGGATCGCTGGCTGCATCTGCCCATCTACACACGGTTCAACCTGGACAAAGGGCGCAACTCCGAGATCACTAACTTCTACCAGGTGAGCTGCTGCCCTCAGCCCCAGCCTGGAAAGACCTGGATGGCTGGGGAGGGGTGGTGGTGCTTTTTTCAAAGTTTCAGGGCCCAAGGAGATCTTCTGTAGTCCAGGGGCTTCTGTGGTTCTGTCTTGCTCTGTCCACAGCCAGTGGACTTGGGGAACCTTCAACGAAGCCCCAGCCCCTTCCTTCACTCCCTCTATTTTTTTTTTGATTCCCTGGCCCTGTCTCAGTCTCTCTTGCTGTGATAAAACACTATAACAAAAGCAACTTAGGGAGAAAAGAGTTTATTTGGCTTACATTTCCATATTACAGTCCACTATCAAAGGCAGTCAGGACAGGAACCTGAAGGCAGGAGCCGGAGCAAGAAGCCACGGGGGGGGGGGGGGGGATGCTACATTTTAGCTTGCTCCCTGTGGCTGCTCTGGGACCACCTACCAGAGACAGCACCACCCACAAAGGCCTAGGACCTCTCACATCAATCACCAATCAACACAATGCCCCTCAGGCTTGCCTACAGGCCAAACTGGTGGGGGCTTTTTCTCAGTTGAGGTTCTCCTTTCCCAAGCGACTCTAGCTTGTATCAAACTGACGTGAAACTAGCCAGCTTGCTTACTTCTTCCCTGAAGAAAAGACCCAAAACAAACCCCAGGGAAAATCATACACAATCAAATCAAAGGCTCCACTGAAATTTCTTGGTACCCACTCACCCTCCACAGTTCCCATTCCCCTTAGAGGGTGCCCCAGGTTTAGCCCACATTGGACCAAAATGTCGCATGAAGAGATGAGGATGAGAGGGACCTAGCCACACCCCTGGTACTTTTGCTTCCCTGGCTCATCAGGTGTTCCCAGTGTAGCACAGCATACAGGACTTGGTTGGAAAGAGGGTTTGGTCCATGCTAAATCTAGGAGCCCTGTTCTTGGAAGCATTTTCCCTCATACTTCACTCCCTCCCTCTCTCACACACACACGCACACACTCACACACAGCCTGGTAGGAAGGACACAGACACTGCCTGATGCCAGAGCGGGGGACTTGCCCCAGTGAAGGACATTCCCCAGGGGCAGGATGAGTAGCCGATCCCAGGTTTTAAGAAGCTATGGGACCATCTGAGTGGGTCAGTGGCAGCCTTTCTCTTCCTTTTGACTCTCGCAGACACAGCTGTTCCAGAAGCAGAGCATGTGTGGACAGTGGTGTGCTCAGGGCATGCTTGTGTGGACAGCAGTGTGCTTGTGTGGACAGTGGTGTGCTCAGGGCATGCTTGTGTGGACAG
>NW_004949204.1:218981-224732 GCF_000317375.1 Microtus ochrogaster
GTGGACAGCGGTGTGCTCAGGGCATGCTTGTGTGGACAGCGGTGTGCTCAGGGCATGGTTGTGTGGACAGTGGTGTGCTTAGGGCATGCTTGTGTGGGCATGAGGCATTGAGGACATCTGGTTAGCCATTGAGCTGAGTCCCAGGATCCCTGGAGATTCTGCCAGGAGCATGGGAGGAGACTTCTCACTCCTGACTAGGTACAGCCGGGAACGGGGTGACGCAGTAACACCCCGTTGTGTGTTCTTTCACTGAACTGTAGACAGTACAACAGCAGCGGCAGTACTACAAGGACAAGACTGGCACGGTGCCCCGTGTTCCCTACTTCGTGCTGCCTGTGAAGGAGCAGAGCCGGTACCCCCTACCCACAGACTTGTGAGTGTCTCTGTCTTCCTCCCTGTTGGGAACACCCATACACACACATCCACAGGGCACCCACTCCTCATCCAGCCCTAGAGCCCTAACACTCAAAACCAATTAGCAACCTAAGCTGTGGTGCCTGCTGTGCAGAAGCAGTTGCATTGCAGAGAAGGTCCCAGGCCCAGGACCTGGTGGAGGGAGAATGCCAGGAACCTGTGTGGGCACAATCAGGAAGTTCTTTCCTGACAAGGTGCATACTCCACAGCCTCTGCTAGTGGGAACCTGCCCTCTGTTTCCTCTGCAAAGGCCTGGTCTCAAAGCTGCACCAGTTAAACCTGGAGCTGCTGCTGCCCTCTGGTGGTTGAATGGGATACTACATCCACTAGAGATGGGCTTGCTACCCCCACCTTCTCGCCCTCTCCTGTGGAGCCCAGCCTGGGTTGTTCTGGGAACCTACTTGCACACTAAGAACCTGAAAACATCTTAAAAGCTTAACTAGCCAAGTAAAAACATGTGAGAAAGCATGTTACAGCCTAGCCCTTACGCCTGGGCTTATCTGGGAGAGCCTCAGCCCACCTCCAGGTCATACCTATTTTACTCTGTAAGGTGAGCCAGGCAGTGTCTTTCCTCTTGCCACTCAAGGGATCACAAGCTTATTCCTAGGCGACTGTGGCTTTGGTAGAGCGGCGGGTTGTGCCTGGTTAGAGACGCAACACTCCAAGCCCATTCGTTCTTCACCCATCTCTTGCATCCCACCTCCCTTTTCTGGGGAGGGGCTCTTAGGAGGTCAGTGGGCAGGTTTGGGGCTCCAACCCTCCCTAAGCCCTGTGTACCTCAAGAGCCCCGGCCTCAGCATTCAGCTGTCGATAAGCAACTGTTCCTACACCATTCGATAGATTCTGCAGACATTGTCCCACTGCCTCTAGAAGTGCCTCTCTGTGGATAAACAGGTAAACTGAGTCCAGCGAGGACCTTAGGAGCTTGTGCTGGGTGGCCTGGTGGTTGGGGTCCTAGTCTGGGAAGAGACCCATGTCTGCTACCATCAACTCAGCCTTTGAGTTGACCTTCTTTCTAATGAGGCGATTCTGAGTGTGTCTCCATGGAGACAGGTCTCCTGGCATTGTGCCAGATGTGTTCTTCTTGAATCTTCAGACCCACTAGATCTTGTTTTTGTTTTTTCACCAAATTACCTGGTAGTCCATAAGACAGTGCCATGCCTGACCCAGACAGTTAATCTTAAGTGCCTAGGAAAGGTCAATGACCAGTTTTATAGCCTAAAGAGTCTCTACCTTTCTGGAATTCCATCACCACCATCACCACCACCATCACCACCACCACCATCACTACCACCATCACCACCACCACCATCACTACCATCACCACCACCACCACCATCACTGCTATCACCACCACCACCATCACTGCCATCACCTCCAGCACCATCACCACCACCACCATCACTGCCATCATCACTATCACCACCACCAGCAACATCATCATCATCACTGCCACCACCACATCACTGCTATCACCACCACCATCACTGCCATCACCACCAGCACCATCACCACTACCACCATCACTGCCATCATCACTATCACCACCACCAGCAACATCATCATCATCACCGCCATCACCACCATCACTGCCATCATCACCACCACCACCACCATCACCACCACCATCACTACCATCACCACCATCACCGCTATCATCACCACCACCACCACCATCACTACCATCACCACCATCACTGCCATCACCACCATCACTGCCATCACATTCACCATCCATCACCACCATCATCGCTACTGTAACATCACTATTGACCACCATCTCCTAGAACAGCTGAGTGTTTACTCCTTGCCTTGCTTTATGTTAGGTGCCTTCTCTGCGGAGCTTCATTTAGAACAAAACCAATAGTGTAACAGTAACAGCATCTCACTGTTACATGGGTTTGCTTCCAGCAGGAGATGGGACCAGCATCCATACCCAGGTCCATGTGACTTTGCAGATGTCACACTGCTGAATGGCCACAGGGCCACAAAGCCCTTGTGGGTACATGGGGTTATGGTGAACACTCTTTACCCTTCCCACCAGGCACACTGCCTGATGACTGTCCCATCCTTACCCCCAGGCCTCCTCTGAGCCCGAAGAGTAAGTGGCACCTTCTCAGAGTGTCCCCTGACTACCTGAAGCCCTACCAGACCTTCCCATCGGGGAAGAGAGTCTCCTCACAAGAGCGGCAACGGAGGGACCTTTACTTCGAGTTCAGAGCCTGAAACCAAGTGGCTGACACCAGGGAGCCTTGGCCTGACCAGGCTGGCTTGCTTGAAATAAAATCTTCAGCCACAAACACACCACGTGCCTCTCCTTTGGGTCCTGTCACCATGCATCCTGCGCAGCTGGGAGAGCCAAGCCTAAGAGAGTCAAGCTAAGATGCAGTGTTAGCTGCAGTGGGCCACCCAACTGCTCCCAAGTTGAGGCAGGTGGGATTGGAGGGTCTGACAAAGGTCAGGTTCACACATCTGCCCAGGCAGGTCCCTCAGGCGTGGAGACCTCACATCTGCTTTCACTAGCATGATTGAGAACACCTAGCCCGCATCTGGAAGTGGGTGCCACAGCTTCCAAATAGCTGCCCTGGGTGTTCACGCTTAGCCAACTTTTTTTCTTTTCTCAGTCTAGGACCCCAGCCTGTGGGATTTTGCCACTCACATTCTGAGTGGGATTTCCACCCTCTGTTAACTGACTCCACAAACACCCTCTCTGATGTATGCAAAGGTGTGTGTCACTCACTCCATAGGTGTTTCTTTGTCCACTCAGATTGACAGTCAAAATAAGCCTCACTCATGGGAAGGAACTGTCCCTGGAGCCTTGGTGTTATTTAATTGACCCTTATGATAACTTGTAAGCACAGCATCTCACTGAAGATGTGGAACTTTCAGGATGCTGAGAAAGTTGCCCAAGCACACACAGTAAGGAAAGGACACAGACAAGATTTGAACCAGGTTTCTGGGAATCCCCAGTCCTGGCTTCTCACACAGCCAATGTGGAGACAGAAGGGGTCTTTATGATCCTGAGGGGCCTGGCAGTGGGGCAGCTTTGCACGGACTGGCAGGAGCCAGCTGAGTGGGCATCTACCCTTGAGCTTAGGTCTTTTTTTTTTAAGTTTTTTTGAGACAGGATTTCTCTATGCATCCCTGGGTGTCCTGGAACTCGCTCCCCAGACCAGGCTGGCCTTGAACTCAGAGATCTACCTCCCTTTGCCTATCAAGTGCTGGCACTAAAGGCATGTGTCACCACCACCCAACGAAGACCTAGAGGGGTGAGCTGGAACTAAATACTCTTTTTTTTTCTTTATATTTATTTATTTATTAAAGATTTCTGTTTCTTCCCCGACACTGCCTCCCATTTCCCTCCCCCTCCCCCAATCAAGTCCCCTTCCCTCGTCAGCCCAAAGAGCAATCAGGGTTCCCTGCCCTGTGGGAAGTCCAAGGACCACCCACCTCCATCCAGGTCTAGTAAGGTGAGCATCCAAACTGCCCAGGCCCCCCAAAGCCAGCACGTGCAGTAGGATCAAAAACCCATTGCCATTGTTCTTGAGTTCTCAGTAGTCCTCATTGTCCGCTATGTTCAGCAAGTCTGGTTTTATCCCATGCCTTTTCAGACCCAGGCCAACTGGCCTTGGTGAGTTCCCGATAGAACATCCCCATTGTCTCAGTGTGTGGGTGCACCCCTCGCGGTCCTGAGTTCCTTGCTCGTGCTCTCTCTCCTTCTGCTCCTGAATGGACCTTGAGATTTCTGTCCGGTGCTCCAATGTGGGTCTCTGTCTCTGTCTCCTTTCATCGCTTGATGAAGGTTAATATTCAGGAGGATGCTTATATGTTTTTCTTTGGGTTCTCCTTCTTATTTAGCTTCTCTAGGATCACTAACTATAGGCTCAATGTCCTTTATTTATGGCTAGAAACCAAATATGAGTGAGTACATCCCATGTGGAACTAAATACTCTTAACCTGGCCACAGGGAGTGGATGCCAAGGTCACAAGCCTAGGCGACCTTTGAGGGTCAACGTGACAGCTTGACCCTCCTAGGAGACTTTAACAGGGCAGAGAGTAGGATGTAACGGCCCTATAGGTGGTTCTGGGGAGGAAATCTCCACTCAGGAGTGCGCTATACCATTGGGCTCCCCCAGCCTTCCAGCCCCTCCTGGATTAGATCAAAGCGACTTCATGGAGCACTGGGTGTCTATTGCCTCCAATCGGGTGAGTCAAGACATAAGACAGAGCTCAAGTGCACACTGTGAGAAAGTAACTCTTCCTGTGTAACCCGTGCTCATCTACCTCCCTTGGGACCACAGAGATGAGAAAAACCACGTGCCCAGCAGGTAGCCCATCTGGCAGCTCCCACAAGTTCCCATGGTGCACCTCTCTTGTGTCCCCGAGTCTCCAGCCAGCTGGACCCCAAAGTGTCCCCAGAGTGGCCAAATTCATGGCAGGGCTTGGCTGAATAGCAAAGCAAATAAGCCCTGAATGCTGGTCACACATGGTCCCATCCCCAGAGCCCAAGAGTGGCAAGCAGGGCCAAGATGTCTTCTCTGTGGGAGGAAGACAGAGAAGCCAGGCGCCAGCTGGAATGACAGCTATGCGCACATCCCTGATGCTGCTCTGGGAGAGGATGGGTCACGGGTGGGCTCCAGAGGAGGGAAGGTCGAATATTTTCCTTCTGAACTTTGTTCTATTTGGCTCGATCCTCTCCTCTGACACGGGTTGAGGCTTGAACTCTGTCCTAAAAAAGATCAGCATCCTGGCTAGCGTGGAGTTTTTGGCAAACCTGAGTCCTAGAATGAGCAGTTCTCAGCACCAATGCCCTGTGCAGGACCTGCCTTCCAAAGGCGGTGGGCATGACAGAGCTGGGGAAAACATTTCTTTTTATTTATTTAGTGAACATTCTACAGGTGAAGGAGGGACAGGGACAAGCCATCCTTCAAGTCAGATTCCACCGTGCCAGGGCCCAGGGGAGGTCCAGTGGTCTTCCTCGAGGCTGCTGGGCCAGAGGGTACCTCCATATCAACATCCCCAGAAATGAATCCGAAAGGAGCTGGAAGGAAGAATCCAGAGATATTTGAGGGCCCCATCAGGGCCTGTTTCTGTAGGTAATAGTCCCAGCCGACTCAGACCACGCGTGTGTGTGTGTGTGTGTGTGTGTGTGTGTCTGTGAGTGCCTGTATGTCAGTGTGTCTGTGTGTCAGTGTGTCAGTGTGTGTGTCTGTGTGTCAGTGTGTCAGTGTGTGTGTCTGTGTGTCTGTGTGTGTGTCTCTGTGTGTGTCTGTGTGTGCCTGTATGTGTCAGTGTGTGTGTCTGTGCATGGGTGTGTATGAGTGTCAGTGTGTCTGT
>NW_004949204.1:225486-234428 GCF_000317375.1 Microtus ochrogaster
GTGAGTGTGTATGAGTGTATGTGTATGAGTGTCAGTGAGGGTGCATGTGCACTCATGTACATGTGTGGAGGCCAAAGAACAACCTCAAGTGCGGTTCCTCAGGAACCATCTACCTTGTTTTTGTTTTTTGGTGTTAGACAAAGTCTCTTGCTGGCGCCAGGGAGCCCTGTGACCAGCCTGTCTCAGCCTCCCCAGCCTGGGTATTGCAAGCATACACCACTACACTCAACTTCTGCTATAGACTCCAGGGATGAAACTCTGGTCCTCATGACTGCATAGCATAGCAAGCCGTTCACAAATTAAGCTATTTCTCCAGCCCCTAAACTTTCTTTAAGCTTCTCTTAGCATCACCAGAAAACAAAAGGTTTCTGAATTTGGAGGTGTCGGAGCCAATGGAAAGAAATGATAGTGATTTAGACACAGGTACCAGGCAAATAAGGTTCCAGCGCCAAGGTTGTGTGGGGCTGTTGTGGAGGAAGAGGAATTCCCTCCGAGAGGACTGATCCCAAGAGAGACCTACGTAGGTTCTGCCCTAGCCACAGCCCTCTGATGGTAGTCACGATGGAGTCAGGAGCCTTCATCTCCATCCTTGTGGTTGGAAGAGGTGTGGGCCCAGCTGGGCCAATCAGAATCACTCTGGAAATTTGGAGTTGAGCTGAGACTCCACTTACGGGGTCCCTGAAGTTCAATCAAACATAACATAAACTGTTGGGAGGCTGTGACACATGACTGCCCCGTGTCTGACAACCCAGAGTTGCTGGTGTGCAACGGAAGGTAGGCGTGGAAGAGTAGAGAAGTAGGGTTAATGGAGGTAGAGATGGGTTGGAGAAGAGAGAGAGAGAGAGAGAGAGAGAGAGGAACATGCAGCTGCCTGGGCTTCTGCCAAGGTTCCTGCTCAACCCCGCTCTGTCTTTTTTTTTTTTTTTTTTGAGTTGGTTTGTAAAATTCTCCAGAGTCACCATCCTTCCTCCTCATCAAAATCATCTTGTCTGTGAGATCAAGGGACAGTGTTAGGAGCAAGTGTGCCAGACACGTCACGGGATGCTGACTCAGCACAAGGAAGGCTGTTCTCGCCAGACTGTTCAGTCATGACGTGGACTACTTCTGGAGAGGATGCATTTGTTCTGAACTGGAAGGAACCGGAAGACTGACAAATGCAGCCTTGGGAATACAGAGGGCCATCATCTGGAGGGAGGCTGGAGCAGAAATCAGTGAGGTCTCTTCTCTTCTCAGGTAGAATTAGCTGCTTCTCTTGTGACATTTCTTTTGTCAGCTCTTCCTCTGGCATCCTTACACTGCTGAACAATGTCCCGCCCCCAGCTTCTAGTGTATCTGGATAATAGTGTATCTGACTCAGGTCAGATCTGAAGCCCAGTAGGTACCGGGAGATGTACACAGATGTTCTGGCCATTAGGAGTAATGTCTCTGAGGTTGTGCCAACCCCACGTATGGTTTGCAAACCCTGGAATCCTGTCGTCTCCTGTGTTGGTTCCCCAAGGTTAGCAGATTTCTCCGACACTTAGGTTTCACTACTTCTAAAAGAATCAGTGGAGGCCAGGAGACTCATGACTTTCATGGCAAGACAGAGACATGGCACTGTTCCAGCGGAGACTAGGGAGCCTTCCCTGCCTCCAACCTTGCTGGACAGCCCCTCCCCTTAAGAGTGCCTTACTTCATGAAATCTGGAGATTTGGCCATTGCATGTTCAAACTCGGAGAAGGACAGCATGTTGTCATTGTCCAGATCTGACTCGCTCAGGACCTGGTGGAAGGAAGGAGGTAGAGATAACCCCAGGAGATGGGTCTCAAGATGGAGAGACAGACAGCATAGAGGAACTAGCGTATGGGAGGTGTCTCAGGGCCCCTGTCCCCATCAGAGTGGTGTGCACTAAGGTAGGGGTTCAGGAGGCATCACGGGCTGGCCTTTTGGAAAAAGTCTCCTCAGCAGCCCCCAGCACCAATGTGGCACTGAGGACAGTAGTCCCCGCTCACCCCATCAGCCAAACACAGGCGTGAGCCCCGCATTGGAAGAAGCCCGAGTCAGGCAGGAAATGACACCATTCAGCCCTGAAATCCTCAGGGGCTCTCACAGACTGAGAGCTCATGGGCCTGTGCCCCATCTTGGGTTTTCAGGGCTGTGCCCATGCCTTGCTGAGCAATGTGAGCAGGGGAATGTTGCGATGTGTTCATCTCATGCTAAGCTGCGGTAGGGCCGGGGCCCTCGGTGACCCCTGTCAGTGGGAGGCTCTCAGGTGGGAAGGGAGGAAGATAGAAGGCCCGTACTGGAAGAACAGACTTCTGAGGCAGGATTCTCTCCGCTGTGTGCCCACTTCTCAGGCACCAAGTGCTGCCCATCCCTCGTGGCGGCTGCTGGCCGGGGAGGGGCGGGGAATATGTGCAGCCCACTCCAGGCTTGACCCTGGATCCCTTCCCAAGAAGATGGCCTGGTATCCTGGAGCTCTGTGTGGTCACCGGGCCCCTCGGGCCCCACCCTTCCACTTCTGGATACACACGTGGTGCGTGACGTCCATCAGCAGATCCTCAGACACGTCGTCACTTTTCAGCAGCCTCAGCACAATTTTCTGGAGGTCTTCTTCGTCGATGAAGCCGTTCTCATTAAAATCTGCAGAGAGGAAACGGAGGCTGAGTCCCGGGCTCATGGGACCGACTCCCATCAGCCTCTGGGAGGCCACGGAGGGTCCACTTGCTCCGAGTGTGTCTAGAATCTGGGACACAAGGGGGCGCAGCTCGCTGACTTGTGGGGGTGAGGTGTGAAGCAGCTGGACCAGCTGTAGACAAGTAAGGCAACAATAATAGCAATAATTATAGACATTGACTGTGCACCTACTGTGTGCTTGGATGTATTCTCCTTTAAGTCATTGGGTCCTCACTGTCCACCTTTTTATTGTCTGATTTTTGTCAAGAGTGCACCAAGGTTCAGGGGTGACATAGCTTGTCCGGACGTCCAGGAAATGGGAGGGCGAAGTTCAAACCCAGCTAGGCTGGCCTGGCCGCACACTCAAGTCTATGGTCAGAGTAGAAGAGTGAAAGGTGGCCTGGGTTTGGGACCAAAAGCCTTGGGCATCATCCCATGCTTCTGTCCCTGTGTGGTAGCTGCCTGAGGGAACTGGGGGCAGGTCCTAGCTTCTCAGGGAAGTGCACGGAGGTTCTTGAAGCTCGTGCAGCTAATGGGCTGGCTTCAAGGATGCCAGCTGTTCCCTCACTGAGTTGGGGGCTGGAGCAATGCTCCCTACAGCTTGCCATCCTAATTCTGAGGACAGTGCCCAGCACAGAGCAGAGTCTCAATGAATGAAAGAATAAATGAATGAATGAATGAATGAATGAATGAATGAATGTTTGACCTGGTAAGTGATGGGGACATGACTAAACTCCACCATTTAGACATTACAGGAAATCTGGGCTCTTTACCCCTCACAGCTGTCTCTATCACAGAAAATCACTAATTTTTAGCTGGGCAGAGGATCATCCAAATAAAACAGTTTCCCAGGCTCCCTTGCTACAAGAGGTGGCCAAATGGCTAAGCTCTGCCCAGTGACATATTAGCAGAAGAGGGCAAGTGACTTATGGGAAGGTCTTTGAGACAATGAGGTCACCATGGGACTAGAAAACAAAGCAACAGGAAAGAGGAGCCTTGATCCTTAGTGTTACAGAGCCTTAGGACCACTGTGAACAACCACTTGTGGCTTCTCCACAAGATATATATTTAATCCCAGTTCATTATTTGAGCCTCAGTTTCCCTGTTTGTAAAATGGGTACAATAGTTGTACCTCTCCACTGTGAAGGGTAAATGAGAAATACATAGCCATCCCTTGGCATGAGTCTAGAATACAGAAGACTCCTGTTAGCTGTAGCTAGGGCTTAATTCTCCATCAGGTGCTTCATTGTTAAGTACTAAAAACGAAAACCTGAGAGGCTGTAACATCCCACCTTGAAGAATGGCCAACAGAGCTAGCGGGTTATTAGGGAAACTGAGGCCCAGAGTCTGCTGGTACCGCAGAGTCCTTTTATGGCAGATCCAAGAACTATCTGCCCCCAAAGGCAGAAAGTGCATATGGAAGGTGAGGTACGTGCCTGACTGTATTTCTAGGTCTGTACTAGAGCTCCAGTCTGAGTTGATCTTGGGCGCTCTCCCTGCGCCAGACGTGAATCAGCGGACCAGGTGAAAGGGGTGGGGAGCCCCCCCCCCCGAAGGAGGCACCGAGCAGGCGCAATGACACCACACTGCCGGTAAGAAGCTCCTCTGCAGCCTCTCCCCAAGCCCCTGCAGTGTGCCCAGGCATCCTGCTGGCCTAGCTCCCGTATGCAGAGACTACAGAAAATGACATGGCTTTGGTCCCAAGCCATCTGAAAGCAGAATCATTTGCTAGAGTAAACGTAGTCCTGGGTGGTTCCTGTCCTTCGGGGATGCAAGGGCAGAGCAGTCTGGGAAAGGGCTAGGGCCGGGGAGTCTGCGCACTGGCTGGGTCCCAGTCTATGCTAACGCAGCCGTCTTAGAACTCGTGCAGCCTGTGACCGACCCCTCGGGTGGGTGTGGGGGCCTCACACTGTAAGCTTAGAGAACTAGATTGGTTAAGGTTTAGCCTCCGAGCCCCTCCTAAATGTGCTTGCCACGAAATGAGCTAAAGTTCATTGCTCGCAGACCAATGGCAGCTTCAATAGTTTCCCTAGGCTTCCTCCGCAGCCACGCCTAGCCACTGACATCCCTGACATTGGCTCAGGTCTCAGGAAGGTGTGGCAAAGCCTGCAACTTGCTTTCTGCCTGAGAAGCCATAGCTGGTGCCACCTGGATTAGAAAGGCATGGCCGAGATATCGGTCTCTGACGATTGATAAATCTTCCTGAAGGTATGGATGGAGAGATGTGACATTGATCACACTGAGGCCAGAATATCCCTCGGGGCAGAAACTGGTGTCCAGGAGGTGAGTTCCAGGCCTCAAGGTGCTGTAGCCTTGCTGAGAGATTCTCAAAGCAGTTCTTGTTCAAGATGACCCCGGGGTTCAGATGAACATACAGGGATGGCTTTCCCGTCTCCACTGCAGCCATGGGTGGCCTATGACATCATTCTGGCCCCGGAAATATAAACTGAAGTGTCTTGGTGGCGTTCCAAGAAAGCTTGGGAAGAGCTGACTTATTTGTGTCTTTGAATGTGGATTTCATTTTTATTCTTTCCCCCATTTCCTCCGTACCACTCCCCCTGCCTGGAATAAAGATGAGAAGTCTGTGGGCACAGGAGGACAATAGGACAACAGTCTCATACCAGGACTTTACAGTTGAGGAAGCATAAAGGATTCTGGGCCCTTGCTTGCGTTCCCAAGTCATCAGTCCAGCTCTAGACTGCCTGACTCCAGACTTCTCTCTCTTTCTCTTTCTCCTTTCATTTGTTTATTGTTTGTTTGTTTATAACCAGGGACACTGCTACCTGTAGCTGGATACAATCCTACCAGATACAGTAATACAGCCAGCTAGAAAAGGAGCCTCCAAACCTGCCCAGGGGGCTTTGCAAAAGCCTAGAGGCCAGGAGATACCATTCCATCAAGTTGTTTCTCGCTTTGATTTAACTCCCAGGTGGTTGGAGTATGCAGTCAGGTTTGGGAGGTAGGAGGCTAATGCATGGCTTTCTAGACTTTTCAGGGGCTGAGATTGGTGGGGGCACAAGGGATGTATCTTGCTAAGATGGAGATTTGATTCAGAGGTGTAAGTGGGGCCAGAGGATCTACATCTTTGGTCCCCTCCTGAACCTTACCCAGAGTCATCAGGTCAAAAGCATCAAGAGGTCTTTGGAGTTTCACAAGATCTACTACCATGACCATTACCAACACACTGGCCTCCTCTGTCTGCCTCTTTGCTCTTCCTTTTAATTCCCCTCTTCCTTCCTTTTGGGCTTACTTCAAACTTACTGGGCAGCTTCTGTGTACCAGGGACTAGATGCAAGCATCCCGGAGTTCTGTCTCACACTAAGCTGACGGCTGCCTATGGTCACAAATCGTCAGAACCCAAAGACAATTCTGATTTGTCTGGGTGTCCCAAATGCAGGCTGGGGCACCAGTCCCAGGCATCTATTTATACTGAAGATTTAATTGAACCTTTGAAGGCTCTTTGTGCTTGTTGTCCTTGGGGAAGGGGAATAACTGTGTGTGTTAGGGCGTGGAGACGGATGAAGACAGATACAAGGACACTGCGGTGGAGTGGAGTGTCATCTGGTCCTGACTTGACCCCAACCACTCAGTCTGACCTCTGAGCACTGAAAATTCCCGTTTATAAAGCTAAGCAATGTTGGCCCTGTGTCTAGAAGATGCTTGTGGGCATCTACTGTCCTGATGGGCTTTGGGGGCATTGTTTATTAGGCTCTGGAAACCATGGGAAGATGGTAGAGCACTCTTCCTCCTTCTTCCCCTCCCTCCCTCTCTCCCTCTCTCCCTCTCTCCTTCACTTCCTTCCCTCCTTCTGTCAAGACAAGGCCTCAAGTACCTCAAGCTGGCCTTGAATTCACTAAGTATGGGAGCATGACCTTGAACTCACTAAGTATGGGAGCATGACCTTGAACTCACTAAGTGTGGGAGCATGACCTTGAACTTCTGCTTCTTCCAGCTTTCTCTCCTGAGTGCAGAGATTAGATTTCAGGAAAGAGATGTAACACCCAGCTTTTTCTGTCTCTGAGAAATGTCTTCTGGGGCCATGTTTAGTCATGAGACTCTGCTTTTCTTTTGGCCATAGGTGACTGGACAAGGCTGATCCTCCAGCCATGGTATCAGATCATTGGCTTCGCTGAGCCGTTCAGCGCCTGCTAGGAAACTGAAACTGTGGCCAGTTGCTCGGTGTAGGATCTATAGGCCATGTGGGTACGAGGGCAGTCATCTTTAGTTCATGGACACAGATGAATAAACCTCAGGTCTGGGAAGGAAGAGGTTTGCTCCGCAGCTGTGCAGAGAAGCTGCCTGGCTTTCTGGCAACTTCTTCCCTCTATCCCAGGCCTTCCCTTCTTTCATGGGGTCCGTACCTCTGTCTGTGGACATACTCCATACGAGACAGATGTCTGGAGCTGGGGTTGATGGTACTTGGCTTTTAATCCCAGTACTCTGGTGGTAGGAAGATCAAGACCTTCATGGTATCCTCAGTCTCACAATGAGTTTGAGGCTAGCCTGGACTACATGAGCTCCACACCTCTTGGTGTGGATGCTTTTGTAGAACCCTGGTGCTGTTTGGTGTGGCGGAGACTGTAACCCGCTTCCAGCCAACAGAATTTGGCAGGCGTGACAGGATGGGTGTCACTTCTGTGGCCAGGTCATGCCATGGAAGACTCCATTCTAACAGGAGACGATTCAAGAGCTGTTCCCTGCCCCCATTATTTTTGAAGATAAGTGGCCATGCTGGGAAGGCTATGTGACAAAAGAGTTGGGGTGGCCTTCAGATGCTGAGGGCAGACTCCAGCTCCTAACCAGCACAAAGCTGGGGGTCAAAGGTTCATGAACACAAGAACTGTATTCTGCGAGCTGCTTGGCCAGAACTTTGGCTGGAATTTTGCGAGACTCTAAGATATGGGATCCTCTCTTATTCCAGCACTGGGAAAATAGGGGCAGATAGATCTCTGTGACTTCCAGCTCTCCAGGACTTCATAGTGAGACCCTGCCACAAAAAGAATAAAAGAAAGCAAAAGAGGAAAGAGGAGGAGGAGGCAGGAGGAAGGGGGAGGGAGGGGAGTGGAGGAGGAAAGAAGGAAGAAGGATCAGATAAGCCAAGCCTGGATTCCTAACTGGCAGGCACCCTGAAGCCATGAAGTGTGGCACCTGAGGTCGCTGAACTTTGGGGGATTTTTTTTTTTTTTTTACCCAGCCCAGGCAGACTAAGATTAATTGTCCCTTATCTGTTGCTTCATGAGCTAGGTTTCTGTGACTTGCAACCCATGCATTCTTGGCTGAGACTGGAGGGCTGAGCTGGACCGGGACCCTGCTAGAGGTGTCTTATCCTGGAGACTGTGACAGGACTTCAGTCAGCACAGCTGCCACCTCTGACAGGAGTGTGGCTGTGACTAGTGAGCTAGGACTGGCTCCTGGGATCAAAGGCGTTCTCCTGGGACACTTGGGACTGCTTGAGAAAAGGAAGAAAGAAGCTGTAGGAGAACACACACACACACACACACACACACACACACACACAGCAGGCGGGACTGCTGCACTGACAATATACAGCTGTGTGATTTCATTTTGGATTGAGATTCACTATGAATTTGTGTCTCGTACCAAATTTAAGATATTTAGGGCCGTTAGTTCTTCAAATATCTTTTCTACCCTTTGCTTTTGAGACTCTAATTGGATCAACTGGTTGCATATTCGACCTTTCTAACTCTGCCTGTCCCAAAAGCCATGTTCTTTCATTCTCTCAATGTTTGCCCTCTGTTATTCAGATTTTTTTCTCTGCCTCTGTCTTCAGATGGGTCCTTTCCTCTGTTATCTCAATCGTCCTGTGAAGTCCACCCAGGGAGTTTTGATTTCAGATGTGTGTTTTTGTGTTTGTTTGGCTTGTTTGGTAGTGGGCTATGAACCTAAAGGCTATGGCATACTAGGTGAGTGCTCTATCATTAAGCTACCCGCAGACATCTAATTTTTTTTATTTTGTAATGTAGACTTGCTAAGTTTTCCAGGTTAGCCTTGGATGCACTCTGTAGCTCAGGCAGACTTGGACCATGTGAGCCTCCTGCTGCAGTGTACCACACAGCTGGAATTACAGGCCCAGCTTCTTCTCAGAGTCATATTTTTCTTTCTCTCTCTCTCTCTCTCTCTCTCTCTCTCTCTCTCTCTCTCTCTCTCTCTCTTTTTTCTCTCTCTCTCTCTCTTTCTCTCTTTTGTTTTAAAAAAGAGGAAAACATTTAATTGGGGCACTTGCTTACAGTTTCAGAAGTTTAGTTCATTATCATCATGGTGGGAGA
>NW_004949204.1:234528-235561 GCF_000317375.1 Microtus ochrogaster
GGTGGCATGCAGGCAGACATGGTGCCGGAGAAGGAGCTGAGAATTCTACATCTTGATCCAAAGGCAACAGGAAGTGAACTGAGACACTGGGTTTGACTTGAGCATATATGAGACCTCAAAGCCCACCCCCACAGTGACACACTTCCTCCAACAAGGTCATACCCACCTCAACAAAGCCACATCTCCCTATGAGCTTATGGGGACATTCAAACTACCAAGCTCAACTCACTAATCTCCAAAATCCCGTAACAATATCATAACACAAAATACATTTAGTCCAACTTCAAAAGTCCCCATAGTTTATCACTGTCTCAGTAATGCTTTAAAGTCCAAAGTTCAAAGTTTCTTCTGAGATTGATGAATCTCTTTACTATAATCCCCTATAAAACCAAAATCAAAAAGCAGATCACACACTTCCAACATATAATGGCACAGGATAGACATTATCATTCCAAAACACAGGGAAGGGAGCATGGTGAGGAAATATAAGACCAGAGTAAGACCAAAACCCAGCTGGGCAAACTCCAAACTCTGCGTCTCCATGTCTGATATCAAATGCTCTTCAGATCTTCAACTCCTTTCAGCTTTGTTGACTGCAACACACTTTTCTCTCTTAGGCAGGGTCCACTCCCCGTTAGCAGCTCTTTTCAACTGGTATCCCGTAGTTCTGGCATCTCCAACATCTTGGGGTCTCTAAGGCAATTCAGGCTTCACCTTCACAGCGTCACACGATGGCCTCTCTGGGCCTCCATTCAGGGACATCCCTAACAGCCCATCTCAGAGACTTTCTTTAGTCGCTGAGGAATAATGGAGGAATATTCCATTACCCCTTCCTTCTATCCTTAAAACCATGGGGCTGAAGCTGCCAAGTTCTGCTGCTTGCTGGGGCTAGAACACGGTCCCCTTGTTCAATTACATCTTGACCAGCTATCTGTTTTCCTTCACTGCCTCCATAGCTGTATTTTTCTGATGAGCTTTCATATCTATTCATTTTGTGTGTGTGTGTGTGTGTGTGTGTGTGTGTGTGTGCGTG
>NW_004949204.1:236391-245201 GCF_000317375.1 Microtus ochrogaster
CACACACACACACACACACACACACACACACACACACACACACACACACACCTTTTAAATACATTAAAAACAAATAAAAATTAAAAACCAAGATCACACCCGTCATTGTGTGTTGGCATCACCCAGCCCGATAAGGGCCCAATAGCTGACAAGCGGAGGTCGGAGGAGCTTTTCTGTCTCTGCTCTGTCCTTGGTCAATGGTGCTCTCGATTCTTGTGCCTTTGGACTGAATTAAATCACCGTCTTTCCCGGATGTCCCACTCACAGTAGACTGTGTGGTTGCTGGTCACCAATGTCCCCCAAGTCCACCCCTACAGGTCCTTCTTTATCTTTCTCCCTCCGCCCTTCCCTCTCTACCCCTGCATCCTTTTCCCTTCTTTTTCTCGTTGCTTCTGTTTCTCTGAAGAGCTGACGACAGCGGCGACGGCGGCTGTTTTAAGACTCTATCAGTGAATTTCAGTATCTGGGTCATGTCAGAGTCAGTCTTCCTTCTGGAGGCTGCAGCAAGATTTAAAGGAATTTCCTTGCATAGCAGGTCACTTTGGGGTATTGTAAATGTCTCAGTGTGGAGATGCGGAATTCTGTTCAGTTCTCCAAAACATTGCTGACATTTTTGGTTTAATTCAGCCTGCAATCCTGTCATTCAGGTTCTCCAGATTGGGGGGGGGGGCTTTGTTTGTTTAGTTTGGGATCCAATCAGGAGCCTTGTGTATCCTAGGCAAGCATTCTACCATTGAGCTATAACACTAGCCCTTGGCTTTTTAAGACAGGGTCTCACTATGTAGTCATGTTTGTCTTCCAACTTGAGTCCTTCTGCCTCAGCCTGCTGATTACCAGTGTGTGTGCCACCATACCTAGCAAGTTTAGGTTTTCCTCGGCCTGCATGGTTCTGCTCACTCATGTCTGAGGACAGGAGGAGCCGGATGGCCTCCTTAAACAGAAAGGGCAGTGGTCATCCGTGCCAGTCTGCCTGTTCAAGCAAAGGAGTTTCCATGATGTACTCAGAGATGTTTATGGTCTGTTGGAAAGTGTCTCAGGATTTCTTTGGCTCTTTCCTTTCGGTTGCTTTGGAGAGGTCTGAGTATCCCACTGGGCTTCGGGGACAATACAGGGCAAAGGCAGACATCAAAGACATCACAGATCATCTTTCTCAAGCCTTCACTTTCAAGAGGAGAGAATGGGTTCTTGGGAAAACGAAATGACTCGTTCAAGACTAGGCAGCCACTGCATGCAGAGCCAGCTCTGGTGCTCCTGTCTCTCAAGTTCCCACCTAATCTTCTTCCTGCCAGACAAGCAATGTCTTCCCTTTCTCGCTGGCTTGCCCAGAGAGAGATCACCGAATAGCCACATAGGTGACCCCAGTACCCTTGGATGGAGTTATGATTTGAACATGAAATAGAGCATTTGTTTCCCAGCTGCTGGCACTGCTTTGGGAGACAGTGGGACTTTTGGGAGGAGGAACCTATCTGGGAAGGGCATGGATTTCTTAAGGGGCAGGACTGGAGGCTTACAGTACCACCCAGCATCCTGTGTCGCCTCTGATTCCTCTTCCACCAACATGTAAGGAGATGAGGCATCTCAAACACATGTGGCCTTCTGGTCACCCGCTGTCCCTGCACGATGGACTGTGTGCCTTCAGACACTCTCAATAAATCCTCCTTCACCTAAGTTGCTTCTTGTCACGTATGTTGGTGACAGCAATAATAAAGGCCACTTATATAGATGACATAGAGGGAAGGTCTATCAGAGTTGAGATTCCTAACCGGTTTTGTTATTTCACAGTATTTAAGAAACACAATATATACTCATAAAGACCAGATGAATCCCCGTTATACCATACCATCAATGAACTAACATTGCTGGATTTCAGATGTGGCAGATTCTCTTTGACCGCTTCCTCCTCCCCACTCAGCACCCTAACCACCCCAACCAAGGTACCCACCATAGATACGAAAGGCATATTCGATCTTCAGGCTGGGGCAGGCCTGCTCACTGAACACTGATGCCATGCCCAGGACATCTTCGAAAGAGAACACGCCATTGTGGGAGAACACCCTGCAGATTCGGTCTCTGAAAGGGTTGACCTGTGAGGGGAGTTAGGGAAACAAGGTCTATCAGGGCTCAGGTGTTGCCTCCCCGGGCCTCTCCCACCTGCCATTAGCACTGTGTCTGGGCCCAGGCAAAAAGAACAAGCTCAGGAGTAAAACAGGACCCTGGGTGTGACGGAGGAACCCAGGACCAGGGAGCCTGCTTGACATCACTCTGCTCGTCCATGTCTCCTCCTGAACACACATTCCAATGGCTTGTGTTTGTGTGTGTGTGTGGTGTGCATGTGCATGTGTGGTTTTGGGTCGTGTTATTGAAGATTTTTTACGGCTATCAAATTTCCCTCCATTTTACATTTAAAACTCGGAAAATTTTTAAAAAATGGATAAAGAATAAAACAAAAGCCATCTATTACCGAGTGCCCAGAGGTAACCAGTAGCATTGCTATAGCAGGCAGCAGACCTGGGTTTAATGCTGTGCCATTAGTTAGGGAGCAGCTGTCATACAGAGACACTCACCGACTATCCCTCAGAGTTAAAGATTTCTCTAAAGTACAGAGATAATAGTTATGCTGCCCTGCGGGACTGACATGAGGAAAGAGCAGAAGAATAACCCAGTGTCTGATAGAAAACTCAGCCAATGGGAGCTGCTAGTTGCTCCTTACCCACCACAGATGTCATAACCAATAGGGCAGTTTTCAGATGAGGTGCCAAGGCTGGAAATGAAGCTCAGCAGCAGAGCATTTGCCTAGCACGTGTGATGATGCCCTGGGTTCAATCCCCACCCCACACACACGCCTCCACACCTACACACACACACATGAGCGTGCGCGCATGCACACACACACACACACACACACACACACACACAGTCCAAAATTACCAAGGGCCACGCTGTTTCCAACTCCGATTCCCTCAAACTGCCCTGATCTTAGCATGTGAGCTCCCTCCTCTACTGACATTCCTCCACGTGGGCTTGTGACATCCCAGCCACCATCGGCCAGTTTGGGTACAGCTCACTATTGCAGCTGGCAACTGTCCCTCCAGTCCCCAGGAATAGGCAGGTGGTGAGAGGACTTTCGGGGGCAGAGCTCATCAGAGTTTGTAATTATAATTGTCTCCCCAAAGCCTGTGTGTTATAGGTGTGGTCCCCAGGAAGCAGCGGAAGCTTTAAAAGGTAGGTTCCATGAAAAGTGGTAAGACATTAGTGAGATGTGTCCTCAGAGAGGATCATGGGACTCCAGTTCTTATTACCTTTGCTTCCCAGGTGCAGCTTCCTTCTCTACATATTGTGTTGTCTTGCAACAGACCCTGAAGCAATGGGGACAGTTGACCAAGGGCTGAAATTACAAAGCTGTAATCCCCTTCTAACACTATCTGCTCCGGTGTTTTATTATACTGACAGTTGATTCGTATAGAGCTCGGCAGGGAGGCACAGAGAAGGGTGCTTGGCAATCTTTAAAAGTAGCAAGTTCTTGTAGACCAGGCTGGCCTCAAACTCACAGAGATCCACCCGCCTCTGCCTCCCACGTGCTGGAATTAAAGGCGTGCGCCATCATGGGAGAGGGTAGAAGGGGAGGGGAGAGGAAAGGAGGGGAGCAGAGAAAAATATACAGCTCAAAAAAGATTTTTTTTTTAAAAAAGTAGCAAGTTCAGCTTTGACACGCCCTCCTCTCACTCTCTGGGGCTCCATCCATTCCCTCATCCCAGGATGCCTTTCCCCAGTAGCTCAGCGCTCCCACCCAGCAGACCTTATCAGACTCCAACCTCTCTCTCTCTCATACTTCAAAACAAACCCTAATAGCTCATACCTCCCTCAAATCCCTGTTCTTATATGTACCCTGACTAAGCCTCCCGACCCTGTAAGCCTTTAGAGCAGATGCAAGCATACAGTAGAGCCCCAGCTCCCCCGAAGTTCTAATCAGCTGAAGTGGTTCTCTGGGTTTTTCTAGCTCTTTTCTATGACAAGGCATCTCTTTAGAGCCCTGTGTTTCATGCAAGCCTCTCTGCTTCAGCTGTGCAATGACCTATCATGTAGCTTGAGCCGACTGTTAAGGATCTATACCAGTGGTTCTCAACCTGTGAGTCATGACCCCTTAGCCAAGACCATTGGAAAACACAAATATTTACATTACGATTCATAACAGTAGCCAAGTTACAGTTATGAAGTAGCAACAAAATAATTTTATGGCTGGGTCAGCACACCAGGAAGAACTGTACTAAAGGGGCACAGTGTTAGGGAGGTTGAGAACCCCGCTCTCTGTAGCTCCCACCCGGATCAGCCAATGCTTAGCTCTCTTGCTTCAGATCTTCAGTTTTGACATTTGGGATATTTTCTTTTTCTTTCCTTCTCCTAGAACTCAGCCATACATTTACCCGTGTGGCTTTATTTAGTGTATCATTGTATTTGAGATGAGACATTGTGTGTCACTTCAGGTGGCTATGCAGCTCTCAAATTTTACTCAGCATACAGGTCACTTGGGGTCACTCTTAAAAGCACGAATTCGTGTTTGACAGTTGTAGCGCTTCATCTGTGCAAGATGAAGAACCAGCTATTCCCCGTGACGCTTGTAGGTCCCAGTTTTGCACTGTGCATTTGAATATCTAAGAGGGTAGATCTTGTGGTAAGTGTTCTAATAGTTCAAGCCCAATATGGTGGTGCACACTTGTAATCCCAGCACTTAGGAAGCTGAGGGAGAATTTGGGGGTCAGAGCCTACTAGCCTTGGCTACATAGGGAGTACCGGTCCAGCCAGGGATGTATAGCAAGACCTTGTCTCAAAAACAAAACAAAACAAGAGAACAATCTTCTAAAAATCATGAAGAGTGTGATTGTCACATTATGGTGAGCACATGGTATATACTACATGCATACCACACATACTTTCACCTTCTGAGGCCTTGTGTCAGGGGGTCTAGAGCAGAGGTCAGCATGGTAGAGTGAATTGTGTCCCTCCAAAGTCCCTGTGTCAAAGTAGCAAATCACCACACCTCAGAATATGACTTCATTAGGAAGTAGAGTTGTAGCTACAATTCCCGAGGTTGAAGGGACATCACACAGAGGAAGGATCCTCATGACATACAATGTTGCCCTCATATGAAGGGACTGGACACATGTGTGTTCTCAGAGACTGCCACATGGAGGCAGAGGCAGACATCAGGGGGACGCATCTACAAGTCAAAGAATGAATGCCCAAAATCGCCAGCAACCCTTCAGAAGGTAGAGAGAGCCTGGAACTGACTCTTCGTCCCAGCTTCATCCCAGCCTTCAGAAGGAGCCAACCCTGTCTACATACTCTTGGGCTTCCAGCCTTGGCAGTTAGGAGACAATATTTCTATTGTGTAAGTCACAGAGTGTGTGGTACGTAAGTAAATGAATGCACGAAACAGGATGCTTTGTCCTCAGGCCATGGGAGCCTGATATATATATATATATATATATACACACACACATACATACATGTCCATCATAGGCATATACATATACATACATATATAATGTATTATGGAGAAATATATACATATGTCATATACATGTTCCAGAAATGGCCATGATGCAAGGGAATCCAGGCTGACCCACCCAAAAAGCCAAGCACACTTTAGGCTGGAGCTTCCGTTCTTTTACTTTAACATGCCCAGAAACACCTCCTATCTCTAATAGACACTGAGAGCTTGAACTCCTAGGTTGTGTTCCAAGTACCTAGCTAAGTGGCTTCATCAGTTATGTGACCAAATGTTAGCTACCTTAACTCTTCTCGCAAATGGATATACGGCTTCACAGGATTCCTGCAAGGAATCCATAACCGAAGGCAATGTTTGTAACACAGACAAAAGTCAACAGAGAGAAAGCGCCAGCGGTGAGGTATTTTCCTACTTGAAATGCAGCTTTCCTCCACACGGAAAAAGCTCAAGAATCCAGGCAGACAAAACAAGATGTCCTTGCTTCAATTCTCTGAGCCTATGCTCAGTCAGGCACAAGGCAGGTCACCATGTTCTCCACCACCGCACTTCTTCAGCTAGGAAGAAGATGAAGTCTTCCTTCCCCTGGGGCCTCCTCCAATGCTGGTCTTAGCTGGGAGTGAGGGGGTTGATGGTGGTGGGGTTGGGGTGTCGGGGGGTTCCTGGAAGATCAATTTACTTTCCCTTTGACCCATCTCATTTGACTTACACACATGCGCGCGCGCGAACACACACACACACACACACACAGAGGGGAGGTTGGCAATGTGGTATCCTCTAGGTAAAACAATCACCATCTTAATTAGGCCAGCTGTACCTGTTTTCGAACAAGCAGAGTTAGGGCCTGCTGGCTGCTGGGGTTTCCTCAGAGAAGGAGGAATTTAGAAGAGCAGGGACCCTCTTCTGAGACTCCAGCCACTCTTCCCAGCCCTTTGCATGCAATTCTATTCTAACAGCAAATGATGGGGGGTCTTGGGGTGGTTAGTGAAAGGGACCCCCCAGCTGTGTGACTGTGGGGAAGCCATCATTCATGCTGGGTAAAGATTTTCTGGCACGGCAAGATCACTCATGGCCCTTTATGCAACCCCTCATCTGGACTCTGGAAGTCCACTAAACTCCTTGGTTCCTTAGGTTGGACTTTTTGTTGTTGGGGCCTTATAAGGCGAGTGCATATGTTTATATCTTCCCAGAGAAGGAATTCTCGGAATATACATTCCCCCCTTAGACTGGAAACCCAGAGGTTGGTAGTTGATGACAGCAAGAATAATGGCATAGACACTGCAACCTTGGAAAATGCAGAGACGATATTTCTGAAGACGAAGAGAAGAAGCACGTCTCACGCTGCCAAGCCTTTGTGAAATACTTAAAAGCACAGATGTTCCTAACTTGGATTTCTTAGGTTTTGATTTAACGATGAACTACATGAAGAGCCTTGTGTCTCTGAGCCACTAAAGAGGAAGCTGTCACAGAATAATAATAAAAACATCATTTCTAGTTGTGTGTGGTGGTACAGGCCTGTCATTCCAGCACTGGGAAGGTTGAGGCAGGAGGACCATGAGTTCAAGGTTGACCTGGACTACATGGAAAAACCAGTCTTAAATTAAAAAAAAAAAGCAGGGGATGCAGAACTAGCTTCGTTAGTGGAGTGCTTGCCATGTAATCCCACGAACCTGAGTCTAGATCCCACAGAAGAACTCAGGGTTGGCAGAGCACATTTGTAATCTCAGTGCTAGGCAGTTGGGGACAGGAGGGTGTCGGGAGCTCACTGGCCAGCCAGCCTAGCCGAGTTGGTGGACTCCAAGTTCAATGAGAGTCTCTGTCTCAGAAAAAAAAAATTAGAATGGAGAGTAATTGAGGAGGACTCCTGACATTGACCTCTGACCTATGTGTGTGCACATACATGCACACACACATACACAAACATGTACATGCATATACCCACCCCACACATACACACACGCATGCACACATAAACACGTATACACATATATACCAAATATACATATACACCACACACACACACACACACACACACACACACACTGCACCACTACTTATAGGTGAAATGGAGTGTAATCATTGATGGAAAGTCTGTCTATGACAGAAAGAAAAAAAGTGAATTGATGCTAATTTCCTTGGAGATTTTCTTCAGGGTACTGTGACCAGGACAGTAAGTCCAGACATTCAGAAATTGCAGCAGGGATCATTGATCTGGTTAGGTTTACTTTTTCAGAGTTTTGTAGCAACGCATACACTAGGCTCTGATCAGAGAAGCGTGACTGGGCATCTTTCCAACCACAGGGAGCCTTGCTGGCTGTCTCGAGACAGCGCTCTCAAAAGAGCCTTACACCCATAGATGAGTTACATTTTTTTCCCCTGCACAAACAAGTGTTGCACACTTGCTGACCTGTTATGATGACAAGTGGTGGTTGACATTTTCTACCTTTTATTTTGCTAATAATATTTTATACTATTTGTAATGTATACGCAGCTATTGCTCACCAAGAGGAAATGCAACTTCATTTGACTACTCAAGAGAAATTAGGTGACTCATGGTAACGAGGCTGCTTTTCCATTGTAACTGGCATTTTGGAGAGGCTGTTTTGAAGTGGCCTTTCAAAATATGGTATCACCTATAAAAAGTGTTTACATGGACATACCTTTAAATATTAGAAACAGATTTTTTTCCTAACCTCTTTGAAATTTGCCCAAATAATGTAGGCGGATATTGGATCTGCTTATTTAAAAATCTAAAAACGTGAAGCTTTCCAATTAGCTTGTAAAACCGCTGGCTGACATAAAGGAAGATGCACGATGCCTAGCTCCGTTCAATAAAAAGCCTTTAATTGGTAGATGGGGTTGAAAACTGAGTGCTGTGATTTAATACATGCGGTCCCATGATACCCTTCTCCTCTTTGAATCAGTTATGACAGCTATTAAAAATAAAACAAACTAGCTGTACCCCATAACTATGCACATTATGTGTCAATTAAAAAATGAGACAGCCAAGCCAGACCCAGCTCTCTACACAGCTCTATCTCAAAACATCACAATAAGACTTTTACAGAAGCAGCAGGCAGGGGGTGGTGTAAGATGGCTCAGAGCAGAGCGGGGTTTGCTGCTGAGCTTCGTGACCAGGACTCAATTCCCAGGACCCACACGAGGAAAGAGAGAACTACGAATCCCCTTCTGATCGCCACATGCATACTATAGTGCGCACACCTTCACACGTACACATACAGGATAAATGTGTATTTTTAAGTTATTTTTAATGTGTGAGAGTCCTGCCTGTGTGTAGTAGGAGCTG
>NW_004949204.1:245511-246879 GCF_000317375.1 Microtus ochrogaster
AGCAGTGGCCTGGCATCTGAGCTCACTTCCTCTTCCTCCCAGCATTCTGTTCTGTTTACTCCACCCACCTATGTTCTAACCTATCAGGGCCAAGCAGTTTCTTTATTTTTTAACCAATGACCTTCCTCCATCACCTGTGCGTGTACCACATGTTTGCATTGCCCTCAGAGGCCAGAAGAGGACAATGGATCACCCAGAACTGGATTTAGGGTGCGAGCTGCCATGTGGGTGTTGGGAACCGAACCCAGGTCCTCTGCAAGAGCAGCCAGTGCTCTTAACCACTGAGCCATCTCTCCAGCCCTCGAAATTCTTACTTTTAATAAAATCACATGGCTGGCTACCCTTTGCTTTACTGGGTAGGGGAAGCAACCCGAGCACAGAGCAAGGGGCCTCTCCAGAGGGCAGCAGGCAGATGTTAAGTGGAAGCCAAAGTAGGATGATGTCATCAGAGCAGCCTCTAAGAGTTGGGGGCTGCCAATCCAGTCAACCCTGAAGCCTGATATCTTAAAGAGACGCATGGATCCCTCCTTTGGCTATCAGACTATTGATGCAATTGGACCCCACGAAATTGGAATTTTCCCCAAGAATCTCATGCCGAGAGAAGGGAAAGGCTGAAGATGGATGCCAGGCAGAGGAGGAAGCTATCTCTACCAGACCACACTTAAGGAGAGACTGGAGTCAAGACAGATGGTCAGTGATGGGCGGGAACACATCTTCGCTAGGACTTCTCAGTTTGGCACATATACCTCTTGCTTTGAAGCTGAACCCTATGTCAGGACCCAGGAGATAGATGAGCTGGGTGCTGGTGAGGTGCTGGACAGCTTTGTTGCTCCTCTCAATGGAGCCACATTGAATAAATCTCCTTTTTCTGCTGTTACTTGCCTCTTTAGCTGGCCTCTTGTAGACAGGTGTTGGAGTCTAGCTCCTTAAAGTTGCCATCCAAGGCCCAGGCTCTGACCCTAACAGCTACTGTACCACCAGTAGAGTGTCCCATGCCTGCTTCTATTCTAACCAAAGGTAGCTTCCTTCTTTCCCAGGCTCCCTGCCTTTCTGTTTCCTGGAGGGATGGCCAGACACTGTGATGAAGTATCACTTAGAATCCACACAGCTCCAAACGGAGTCTGGTGGAAATGGCCCTGCAGAGAGGCTTCTAAGTGCCTGGGGGGTGCAGCTGGCTCTCTACCTTGAGCTGAATGGCAGAAGACTGGGGACCCTTCAGCCCTAGTCCCCTGGGGCAGACAAGAACAGTCAGGAAGGCTCTGCAGAAGGGATTCTTTAACCATCCCAGGTCCCCACAACTTAACCACCCCAGGTCCCCACTCCTTCACCACCCCAGGTCCCCACAACTTAACTACCCCAGGTCCCCAC
>NW_004949204.1:247050-265447 GCF_000317375.1 Microtus ochrogaster
TCACCACCCCAGGTCCCTACAACTTAACCACCCCAGGTTCTGTTTAGCTTACCACATTCCAGATTTCTTTTCTATTAATGCTAACAATCTGAAATCCAAACCCATACATTTTGGGATGCATCCAGAGAGTTATCATCTGCGTTAAATTTCACACTCATTTAAAAATCCTCGTTCCTCTCAGGGAGGAAGGAAATGACAATTGACAAAGTAATGCTTCCATTTCAAGAATAACGTGTACCCAAGCTTGAAGGTGTTTGAACAAGGGGAGCATAAACATGTCAGCGCAGAAATTTATACAGGTAACTCAGCAGCGCAATCTCCTTTTTGCATGCTGAGACCAAGAAAGGTGAAAACAAACCCCAAATGCTGGCAGATTGTTTTTAACAGAAACTACAGTTTGTTGATAAAAAGATTGCAATCTCTGCCCCCCCCCCCAAATTAAACAACGTATTTTTGTTGTTGTTGCTGTTTTCCTCTGTTTTGTTTTTAATAAGATCCTCTTAAAGTTACTGAATGAGAGATTTGATTTGAAGATGATAGTCAGGGGAAAAATATTTGGACTTAGATTAAAAATACCTCCTTGCCATTTCTCTAGCTAATGCCTAGTCAAAAAGAGCTTTTTATGGTCACTGGAAAAAATGCTCATAAAATACGTCAGTGACTCAATAATGACGTTATAGGTACACTTGAATTTTTTTTTTAATCGAGACAGTGTTTTTCTGTGTAGCCCTGGCTGTCCTGGAACTTGCTCTGTAGACCAGGCCGGCCTCAAACTCACAAAGATCCTCCTGCCTCAGGTGTAAAAGCCTCTGCTGAGGAAAGGAGTGGCTGGAGAAACTGACAGGAGGGACACAGACATCACCCCTCAGTTTTGAATAGAGGCCTCTCTATTTACCTGGACAAGACCCTCAACATAGGAAGCTCTGCCCATAAGGTCCTACTCGGTCATACACATTTGAGTGGACAGCCTTTGGGGCCCGGGAGAAGGGAGAAAGTAAACTCTGTCTCAGTGTCTTTAACATGTTTTTCCTGTATGTATCATAGTCATGGGAGGCTCAACAATGAGATACCAACTCTTCCCAAGTTGATCCATGATGTGACTGCGGCTCTAGCTGAAGCCCTTCCAGCTGCTGTTTCCATGAAAACTGACTGACAAGCCAGTTCTCCACGTGGAGAAGCAAGATGGAGTTCAGAACAGCAAAGGCAGCTCTATGAGGTATGAAGACCAGGGCCAGAGCACTGGGAACTGAGACCGTGTGAGATCAATGTAAGAACAATGAATCAGGGCCAGATACAGACTTCAATACCAGATGTGCACAACCCCTGGTCCAGAAGGCTCTAGAATGCATCCAGGAGGAGAGGAGTCGGCAAGCCCCAGGGCTGGGTTGGTAGACAGTGACCTGGGGAAATGACGGATCTTGATCCCTACCTCACATAAAACTCAAAAACCGACCCAGGTTGAGCCATGATCTAATAGAAAGGACAAGTAGTCAAAATTCAGAAACATTTTTTTAAACCCATAAAATCTTCTTAACCCTGAGGCAAAGATTGTTTAACAATATACAAAGGCACTAACCATAGGGGGACCGCCATAAATTTGAGCATACTAAAATTGAAAAATTATATTGTTCGAAAGGCATCATTTCGGGAATAAAAGGGCAGGCGACAACAATCAATATGCACTTCAAACCATGATGGATAAACAAGCAGAGACGCAGCTAGAAGATGGAACACAACTCGGAGAAAGGAAAAGCCATTGATGAACACCACAATGCCGAAGATCCTTCAATGGATTTCGCTGAGTGAAGGAAATCAGACTAAAAAGGCGACACATTGAGGCTGGCACAATGCCTGTAACTCTAGCATTCAAGAGGCGGAAGCAGGAGGCTTAAGTATTCAGTGGGGCTCATCTGAGCCTACTAAGTGAAACCCAATCTCCAAAAGGAAGGAAGGAACGAACGAAGAAAGGAAGGGAGGGAGGGAGGAAGAAAGGAAGGAAGAAGGAAGGGGGGAGAGAAAGGTAGAAGAAAAAAGGGAGGGAGGAATGAGTAAAGGGAAGGAAGAAAGAAAGAAAGAAAGAAAGAAAGAAAGAAAGAAAGAAAGAAGAGAGAGAAAGGTAGAAGAAAGAAAGAAGGGAGGGAGAGAGGCTGTATATTGAAGGAGTCTAATCTGGAAAATGCAGAACTATAGGAATGGAGAAACAGAAGAGTGATAGCCATTAGTTGGGGAAGGAGAAACTAACTTTAAGGGGTTTCACAAGGAAAGTTTCAGGGTGCAGGATCTACTCTGGATGGTGCCACGGTGGAGGGGGCGGCTCCGGCCTCTGTGCATTCTTGTCTGCCTGTGTGGATATGTGCAGGCTGGAGGTGTTGGGTTCCCCCGCAGTTACAGGAGACTGTGAGCTGCCTAAGAAGGTGCTGGGTCTCCCAACTCAGGTCCTCTGCAAAATTAGTGTTCGCTTCCAACCACTAAGCCATCCCCCCACGCCCCCACACACACACTGTGTATTTTTTTCCAAGCCTCAGCACCATGCGCAGCAGGAGTGCACTCTCACCGGTTGCAAATTAAAAGCGGTTAACAGCAGGGTAGCAGCGAGCTCAGGAGGGAAGCCAGCCCTGCAACAGGTGAGACCATTGCAAACAGGCACCAAAACCTCACTGAAAGGGCAAAGAGAGAGAGAAAAACAATGACTGAGTGACTTTTGAAAGAGGGTTTCAGTCGGATTCTAAAGAGGAAAGAGAATAAGTCATCCACACTGTACTCTGGGGTCCAGGGGCGTTTGTTTCTCACGGGGGTGTGCGGCTTAATCATTCTGAGACTACACCAGGGTTCAACACATAAACTGCAGGTAGGTTAGTTACAATGCAGATAAGGTACAAATAAGCAAGGGGGCAGAGGCCAGGGGTGATAGTCAGGGCATCAGCGTGAACTCCGTGGAGTCTTACTATATGTAAATAGAGCACTACAAAAGCTGATGGGTGACATCGGTGAATGTGCTCTTGCATTTGCAGGTGCACACTGCTTGCCCTTGCGTGTGCCTGCCTGAGGAGGTCAGAGGTCAACCTCAGCTGTTGCTCCCACGTACTATCAACCTTGTTTGTTTGAGGCAGGGTCTCTCACAGGCCTGGAATATGCCAAGCAGGTATGGCCTTTAGGCTGGGAGTTCAGGGATCTGCCTGCCTCTGCTTCCCCAGCCCTGCTCCACAGATTTGTGTGTCACCCTTTGCCCAGAATATGCTAATATTCTCTGTGTTTTTCCAATTTTAGTATATGTGCAGCACAAGTGAGTGCTCAGTTTTTCTTTTAATATGGGTTCTGAGCACTGAGCTCAGATTCCTGTAAAGCAAGCCCTTTGCTGACTGAACTAGCTCCCAAGCTTCAAATTTCTTGGTTTTGATAAGTGTGCTGGTTCTGTGGGACACTGACCTCAGCAAGGGCTGGGTGGAAGGAAAGAGAATGTGCCTTCAGATTCCAGGAGCAAAAGGTTGCAGTAAGCAAGCCACATTTGGAATGAAACTCAAGAATGTATGTACAACTTCAGCACCAGGTACTTAGAATAGAAAATTTACAATATTTAGCACACAGGCACATGCACGCACACACAAAGACAGTCATGCAAAAGTGCCAAACATTAAAGAACCACATCAGTAGAAAAAGGTTATGTAATGGAAACAGGGTCCAACTGGACACAAATGATGGAGCTGGCATGAACAGAAAAACAACTGTCATCACACTCTCTACGTTCTAGCAGGAAAGGAAGCTGGGCTCAAAGGTACATACTACAAACCCAGCTACTTGGGAGGCTAACACAGGAGGGTTGCCTGAACCCGGGAGTTTGAGATCAGCCTGGGCAACAAACTAAGTCCCTATCTCAAAGCAAGCAAGCCAGCATCAGAGAAGAAGTGATCTGTAAACTGTGACCACACACATTCAAGGGGCTCTACAGATAGCTGCTCATCAGAAAAACCAAATGCTAAAAACTAGTAATAAGATCTAAGGAAAAAAGAATCTTTTTTCCAGAGCCAAGGAAGACCTAGACAGGAACAAAGATAAAATGACACCATATTTCTTGTTGGGAAGATCAGTTGACAATAAAACTATTGTTTAATTCTCGGGGAGGGGGGATTCTTGTCCTGCTATATTCTATACCTAGCAAAGATGACCTCCAGACATGAAGACACAAGAATTATTTCTTCCCAACAAACAAAGCTGAGAAAATTTGGTAGCAACAGACCAGAGCTAGAAAAAGCATTCCAGGAAGTAAAACAGAATAAGTAGAAGGAAAACACCAGAAAGAAACTTGGATCTACACAAAGGGGTAAAAGACACCAGAAATAAGACATACATGAGAAAATTTCTTTGAAAAGAGACAGTTCACAATTACATTTGAAAATGCCAACATTTTTTCTGCCAATAATTGATAGAACAAGTAAATCGTCCCCAAAGTCATGAAGAATATAAAGACTCTCTACCAACCGGATGCAATGGACGTTTTCTAGAAAGCTCCTACCTCTCTCAGAAAATACACATTTATTTTTTTTAAGTGCTTTTGGAACATTGACCAAAACAGACCAGATTCTGGGATAAAAAGCAAGTCACTGGATTCAAGAGGACACGAATCATATTAACTACGTTCTTTCACCATAACTAAATTAAATTAGAAATCAATAATGGAGAAAACCTCTTGGAAACCCTCAAAAAATGAGAAAATAACTTTGAGCTTAATGAAAATAAAAGCATATCCGAAGTTGTGGGTTTTAGTGAAAACGGTGCCTGTGGGGAAATTAATGCCGACATTTGAAAGGAAAGGACAGCTGAAGTGAGCATTTGTCCGTGGCAGGAGAGGGCCACTGGGGTCACTGGCCAGGGGATGGTGGAACCCATCATCCTGCCATTTCTGAGTTATCTGCTTCCTGGGATGTCACTGTCCCAGGGGAATGGAAGAGCTTGTTACCAGAGGCAGTGGCATGGGGGCCACAGGCTGATGGACCTCTGTGCTCCCCGAGAGCAGTGGAGCCTGGTGACGCTTCTGTGTGGGGTTCCCTTCCATCGTCCTCTGCCCCAGGAGGAATTCCTACTTCCTGAGCTGAACCGGGGAATAGCCCTTCAGCACCAGGGCAGTTCTACCAGAAGGTGGCAGTGTTAGGTCAGACCCACATGGTCAGTTCGTACAACCAACACGAGTGAGTGCCTGCTGTATGCAGACAGGTGGCAGGATAGACCCTAGCCTTCCATTGGACAGTGAGAAAGGGCTCACAGGAATAACCGGCCCATAGCTGTGTGTCACTGCCCCGAAGAGCCTTGCGGCACAGAGCTTCTAAATCCTTCGGCTATTTGATTAAAGTCCAAGAAACTTTCTCAAAATCATGTTTCTACGAACAAGGCATGTGGACCCAAGGCACTACCAAGAATCCCTTAGCTGTTAGGGGCTCCAGAGACAAGGCAGTGGTAGTAAAGACACCACTTCTTCTGCGGGCGTGAGCAAAGCTCCTAATCCGAACTCACGTCCCTGTAGCAAGTGTGTAAGCGTGAGTCATAGAACTAGATCCTGGGGGGTCCCGAAAAGACAGGGGAGCTACCTCTGCCTCTTCCACAAGGCTCCTGGCACTTAGAGAGTCTCCCCGGAGACATGAAATGTAGAAAAAAGGTCTAAATCAAATACCGCAGCCCCTTATCATCAAGGGACAGGGAAAATAAAGCTAGGACTGACGCTTCGCACAGTTCCCTGAATCCTCAAGTTGCTCAGATCCCCGGGACGGCTGCTGAGCGTTCATCAGGAAGGGAGCACACACTGTGTGGGCACAGGGGAGATTCATGTCTCTGGCTGGAAAGCAAGACGCCGCCAGGCTACTCAGAAACGGCACACTCTTTAAAATGTAAGAACCTTTTCTTTTCTGGGGGGCTGGAGAGACGGTTCAAGGGTTAAGCACTTGTGCTGTCTTTGCAGAGGGTCTGTCTGAGTTTGCTTCTCAGCACCCATAACTGCCAGAAACTTCATTGACACAGGTGAATCCAACAACTCCAGCCTCCGAGGACAACTGTACCCCTGTGCACACAGATACACAGAGACACAATTTTTTTTTTTTAAAGAAATGAAAACAAAACAAAAACTACTTGTTTGCAGACCATGTAAGAAACACCATTGATAGGCCACAGTTGGCCATGGATAATTGAAACTGTGGAAAGGAAAATCTCCGAAGAGCTGAAATACTGAGACAGCAATGCGTGACGGCAGGAACTTGAACAGGCAGCGTGTTCTGAGAGGAAGGACAGACAAACAGCCTTGGAGGGAAACCAGCAGAGAGCAGGGCTGAGGTGGGTTCAGGGAGGAGATGCAGCCAGATCTCTGGAGACACCCTAGAAAGGGGAAGAGGACACAGCATGAGGCCAAGGGCTCTCTCCTGCTCCAGGCCCATCGTGGTTGCCTCTCCTCCCAGATACCCAGCTTCCGCAGGACAAGTGGAAATACAGAGTACAGAACAGAGGCAGCGCTGGACTGGAACCCCGAAGCCCCTCCGAGGCCAGGATTTCTCTGCATGACCTTGCATGCCCACTTCAGGGAAGGGATTCAGGGAAGGGAGTGGGAACTTAGAGGATGAAGCTGACGTAGGTGGACACCCTTCTTCTACAGCCAGGTCCCCAGGCCTCATTCCCATTGGTCTGTGCTACAAAAGTTCACCCTTCTTAAAGGTCCTGTGAGAGCTGTCTCCTGGTAACAGATGAACTGGCAGGGACAAGCCGGGGATGTGTCCTGCCGGCAGCTGGAGGCAGATCACTGACGGAACAAATACGAGAGCGGAGCAGTAAAAACATTAAATATTATTAAACAACCGTGGACTCACGAGGCCTGAGCCTGGCGCAGAGCCACCAGCCCAGCCTCTTCCTAGATTCCAGGCCCATAGATATGTCATTCTTCCCCGAGGAACCTTCCAGAAGATCCATCTGCCCTAGACCTTCCCTGAGGTGGAGGTCAAAGACCCTCAGTCTGCAGAGGCCATCCAGAAACTGGGCCTTGTGCTGTGGAAGACGTGGCTCCTAGTGAACCAAGCAGAGATTCTAGAAGTGGGCGGTCTCCAAAATGCTAGTATAAATCTTTTTTTCATGTGGTCCAGGTTGGCCTTGAACTCGATATGGGACTAAGGACAACTTCAAATTCTTGACCCTTTTGCCTTTGTCTCTCAAGTGTTGGTGTGCTACCAAACTCAGCATAGTATAAGTTTTTTATTACAGTTATTTTTACACACACACACACACATACACACACACATACACACACACGTGCACATGCACCATTGCACACATACAAAGTACAAAGAACAACTCCTCTTCTATTATGTGAGTTTGAGAGATCAAGCGCAATCATCAGATTTGGCAACAAGCAGCCCCCTTTCCCACCGGGCAATCTCACCAGCTCCATAACAACTTTTAATTTGATATCTATGAGATTTTTTTTTTATGTTGCAGCTTTTAAGCAGATTATACAGTTTCAGTGTTTTGTTTGTACAACTTGAACAGGCAAAAGGATAAAAGAAAGAAATCAAGCAAACCAGTGTGCCTTGCCTGGCCTGATTACCAACATCTATTAGCAACAAGAACAGCAAGCCTTCCATACATCATAACTAAGTGTCTGTTTTCACATCATCTGTTTTAGAGGCCAGGTCTCGCTATGTAGCCCAGGCCAGTCTGGAACTTGCAGCCTCCTACCTCGGCCTTCCGAGTACTGGGATTACAGGTGCACATCACCACTCCTGGCTTCTGTTAGCATTTTTAATAAGTCAAATTCACAGTGTCACACACCATATTAAACAATATTCAAGATTCTGGGTAATAACATAGCAACAAGCCACGTGACCTCGGGTAACCCACACAACCTCTCCATTTCCCCATCTGTAAAAGAAGCAGAAATCAGAACTCTGCTCTCGGGTTTTTGTGCAGTTTGAATGAGACCATATTGGCGTCTGGTACTGGCAGTTCCTCGATGAGTGTTGTACAGCATTGTAAATCCAGCCCACACTGCCTGTCTCCTGTCAGTGTCACGGTCACCCTGTCAAAGTCAGAACTGTGTGGTGTGAGTGCCAATCAAGCCAGCATGCCAGGACGACACCCGTGGATTTCGTACCTGCCCATGCATCGCTTCATTATGCAGAGCATCGCAGAGGTTTGTGCCTGCTGCGGGCAGCTCTGAGCCCAAAGGGCGCTGCAGTGGGAATTCCAATTCCTTAACCACAGTGGTCCTCTGAGCCAGCCTTTATCAGAACAGGCGTTCTCCATGTGGCCAATGATCAGACAGCACAGACGGCTCCAGTGACCATCGCAATACCAGGAAATGGGCAAAATCTATGATGCTCTTGGGTCGATTACCCTGGTGGTTCCTGCCCCTACCCTGCAAGGCTGGACAGAGCTGGGGGCAGGCGAAAGTGCCTCTGGGAACAAGGCAGACACCCAGTCTGAAAACCCTGGTTCAGCTCAGACACCCTACACCAGGGCCCCCATTTGACAATCAGGTCTCACAAAGACACTGACTGTCACACAGGTGCCCTGCTCCCCACGGCTGCTCCTTTTGTGTGCTCTTGTTTGCAATTAACTCCACCTCTGATAAGCTGGCTCTCCTTCAAACGTACCCTGTGACATGACAGGCATTCCCTTCCCTTCCTTCTCTGGTTCCAATGTTTACCGCATTTAGTTAAGAAATAAATAAATGTATTGCTGTTGGCTGCCTTCTGCCAGAACACCCAATAAAGAGCTGGGATTGTGGAAATGACTCTCTGGTTTAGTGCTATAGCTTTGCCGGTTCATCTAATTATGAAGACAGTGGGAAAACAATTGCTATTGACATTCCGAAGCCACTGGTCCTGCGAGGGTGGGTCCTGGGGGTGGGATGACCCTCTGCTTGGAGGACTTGCTGTGGAAACAGCTGCTGCCTAAGAGGAAGGCAGGAGGCCCAGAGGCTCTCTAGGAGGCAGAGGGGAGGAGGGCAGAGCCTAGAGAGAGGGTGCGAGGGCTGGATAGATGCAAGCCTTCAGGATGGGCCACTTCTTCATAGCCACCCAACCTCTCCCCAGACCTCTGTGGTTACTACAGAGCTTGTCTAGGGCAGTGTTTATGAATCTCTGTTAAGAGGCCAAGAGTTTGTTTGGGTAAATGTGAAGTGGAGGCAGAAAGGACATAAGGAGACGCAAGACGAGCCCCACCTCTCCATCCCTTGTGCCCTCAACCCCCAGGAAGAAGCACAACAGGCAAGGAAGAGAGAGGGCCATGTACACCCACAAAGTGAGGAATTAATGGGAAAGAGGGCCGTGTACCTCACAAAGTGAGGAAGTAATGGGAGAGAGGGTGTGTACCCCACAAAGTATGGAATGGGGTGAGAAGGTTCACACCACTACAACTCCATGTCTCTCCAGGTCTCAGAGCAGGTGGTTCCTGGTGCCCTAGTTGCAACTCTGGGAGCAGGGCTGGTTTCTCTGTTTTAGGAGTGTTGCATGGTGAGGTGCATGGGGGCAGTTCCTAGGGTACAGGCCGAGAGCTTAATGACAGTTTTTATGGCTTTCTGAAGAAAATATGAACAAAACCCAGGACGGCCAATATAAAAATCGTTTACAATACACTTTGCACCTGTAGTCCACGGGCAGTTCATTCAAACCAGGAGACAAAGTACTGGGAGGAACCCAGCTGCCAAAGGCCTGCCTAGACATAGGAAGTTTCCAGAAAAGGCCTTTTACTGCCCAGGAAGTTGCTGGTCTGGGCTAGTGTGCCCCAACCCCTAGTCAGAGCATCTAGAAGGCAGCACCATTGCTTTTGCAGCTTTCTGGGGTCACCTGTCCCAGGGCACCCTGGGAGCCATGCCACTGTAAACTCTGTAAGATATAGGTCTCTGTGACACAATAAACCCCTTTGGTTGGTAGGTCTAAGCAAAAGAGACGTGATCTGTTTTGATTTCCTTGTGAATCAACAGATAGCAATGGGCTAGCCAAGGTGGGTCATACCTATAATCCCAATCCTTGGGGAAATGGGGGCAGAATGATTTTCTCAAGTTGGACCTTAGCCTGGCCTGCAGAGTGAACCTTGTCTCAAACAAAATTCAAATAAAAAACACTAGGAATTGCACCCTAGTTCTTGATGGAAAATGCCCTTTCCAGATGCCTTTGTTTATCTATGTTTCTTTGCTTTTGTTGTTGTTGTTTATTTTTTTTTTTTGCGTTTGGAGACGGAGTCTCATGAAACCTTGCTGGTCTCAAGCCTAGGCATGTCGCCTCAGATGTTCTTGATATCTTCAGCATCTTGCCTGCACCTCGCAAGTGCTAGGGTCATAGGTGTTGGCCACCACATCCGTCCTCTCCCCACCCTGCCTCATGACCAGACTCCTGCCAAGCTGGTTTTGATCACTGATGTCTTCGTGGCCTGTTGTTGGGATAAACGCCTTGGCTAAAGGCAGCTTGGGGATGGGAGAGCTTATTGTCTTCATGCAGTGTGCTGTCTGTCATCTAGTGAAATCAGAACCCTTGAGGCGGGAACTGATGCAGAGGCCATGGGGGAGTGCTCGCTACTTTCTGGCTTGCTCCTCATGGCCTGCTCCATTAGCTTTTTGATACCCCCAGAACCATCTGGCCAGGGCATGGTCCTACCAAATCAATCACTAGCTATTAAAATATTCCACAGGCTCGCCTACAGGCCAATCTTTCAAAGGTATTTCCTTAAGAGAGAGTCCCCATTCTCAGATCACTCCAGCTTATGTCCAGTCAACAGAAGCTAGCCTGCACAATAAGGCCCTAACCAACCATGGGCCATCACTATCTGGGTATTTATTGGTACCAGCTGTTGACTCAGACCTCTGGGTACCTTGCCTTTTCTCCACTCCTGCTGGCCGAAGATCAACAACAAGGAAAGGAAGAAACTCTAACTTCTAGATTTACCTCCCAGGCACTGCCCCAGGGTGTGTTCCTGTCGTTGCTTTTACTACAACCCAGGCAGTAATGGGAACTTTACACCGACTATGAAAATCAAGGCACGAAGGAGGAAGGAACTGGACTCGATAAGCGGGAAAGTTGGGAATCTGGTCCCCAGTCTAGCTGACCCGTACTTTCCCAGCATGCTCTGGAACATGTGTGGCGGCGTCAGGCTGAGCGCACCAGCTCATGGGGGACCAGGCAAGAAGTGGTAAGTGTCCGGTGGGTGCCAGCACTGAGTGCAGTGGGCAGCGGAGCTAATCTGTCCCAGACACACAGTTCCTGCATCCGTTCCTCTAGTGCTAGATAGAGTGACGCAGGGTACTTAGACTGAGCCCACTACACAGCAGGAGATGTTGAAGTTGTGGACCCCAGCTCAGTTCTGGGTCCCTGTTGACACTGTCACATCTGAGAACGTTCTTGTTCATTATGCCATCATGAGGGAGTGGAGAAAATGGATCAGAGACAATGAATACACCGCTCTGGATTGAAAATCCGTGTGCAGAGAGACCATTGGCCATCATGGCCACTTGAAGAGACGTCTCTAGCTGCGTGCCACAGTGCTCACTCCCCTCACACTGATTTGAGTGGAGGATGTTTAAATACCCCACTCTTTCACTTTGTGCTTTTCCCTCCCCACACAAGGCATAAATGTTTTCCCATATTGCTACATAGTTGAGGCAATTTTCATTTTAATGACTGCTTCGTTCTAGTTCCTGGAGTGGACAGCCCTGTCGACTAACTGCCTCCAAGGAGAAACTGGATGTCTAGACTCAGAAAATAATTTCAAAAAATGAAGAAAATAATACATGAGGATGTTTACTGTGATGTTATTTATAGTAGCAGAAAAATAACTAACCCCTTGAAAGAGCCTTACTGCTCAGCCGTGAGGGGAGGGTTTGTTTGGTCAATTAGAACCCAATGCAATTATGCAGCCATCAGACCACAATCACGCCGGCTATTCAGCAACATGAAAAAAGCATTTATGCCTAATGGGGAGAAAAAACACAAAATAAAATTGCATCTAGGCACATCTACCATGTTGCAAAATATAGCATGACCAGGGGAAAAAAGATGGCAAGAGAAAATAGAAAATGAAAATTTGCGTTGTGGTTAATGGGTGCCAAGGAATTGATTTCCTCTTTAAAGCTGTGTTTTGTTGACACACTACTCTTAACAACAAATTAAAAACAAACCAGAAAACAACAGGTGTTCTGGAAACCTGTTACCCTTCCCACTGGCTGCTTCATTTGCTCATAAGCAAAGGCTGGGCTAGGCAGGGCTGGACTTCCCACCTCCAGGCCCAGGAAGAGGCTGGCCCCTTCTGCTGTAGCCATCCTGGCAGGAGCAAAGGTATTCTGAAGAGAGACACTTGGTCCCTCCCTTTGGCTCTCAGACTATTTAAAGAATGGGATATAAGAAACTAGAATTTCCCCCAGAGGCCTCATGCTGGGGGGAGTGGGGAGCGGAGCTGAAGCAAGGTCCACACCTTGTCCAGGTTATCTGGTTCTCCACATCTCTTGCTCTGTTTAAGCCTAAATCTCAGGAGTCACCAAACCTGTTTGTCCCCACTTTCCAATGCCACTGCATTAACAGATCTCCTTTCCCCGTGTTTCACTATCATTTGTGTTTTTAATTGGTATATTTAGGTGGGGCGGGGAAGCCTGGCTTGTGAGAGCTGCTCAGGCTGAAGCCTTTGACCCTAAACCTCCTGGTAGCCTTGTAAGGGTGGCAGCCAGAACTGGAGTCTTGCTGAGGAAAGAGCCTGGTGAGAAGGGAAGGTCATTGGAACATGACCCACTTCTGTCATTTGTATCTCAGAGCATCTGTATTTACCTTTCCAGAGACATTCCCAACGGTGAAAGGCAGAGGACCAGTTAGCAGTTCTGATGCTTTCTACAGTGTGCTGGGAGCCGTACTGGGCCTTGTGCTGGTCCCCATCTCATGGTCCCCACCCAGGAGAACGCAGTCTCTCCCCATTTTCCCATAGCCCCCCGCCCGGTACCCAGGGGCATTTTGAAGGAGGTGGACACTTGGGGGAAGAGAATGGACCACATTAGCTGCTGTCCTGTGTCTGGACGATTCTTCTTGTCCCGGAGGCCATTGCCTGGGGAAGAAGAGGGGAATAAGGGCAGCTGGCAGGACACAGTTTTGCTTTGTAGGGAGGAAGCCAGTCCATGCCCCAGAGCTGCTTGTCAGCTCTTCCCCTAACTGCCCCCTGTAGGTACCATTCATGGGAGGTAGGGGACAGGACAAAGATAGGCTTTGCACGGATGGCAATTGGGGACAATGAGAAGCAGAAGCGTTTAGCCACCTCCAGAGAAAAGCCATTTCTAATGGGGAAGGGTGTTTATGTTTTGTTTTGTTTTGCCACCTGAGGAGCTGTGCCATAGCCACAGGCTCTTCCTTCAGTTCTTGACGCTAGCTAAGCCACCATCTACTTCTGACACTCGGCCTGAGGCTGAGTGAGGGAAAGGGTGGCCTCTCTCCCAGAAGCTAGCTGAACTAAGGGTGCAGGACTCTCAGAAACCAAAGGACGTTCATCACCTTGGCTCCAAGTCTCACCACCAACTGCCAGGGCAAGTTTAAGGTACCTACCAGGAGCCTGGTCCCCTGCAGGACTACAGCCAGCTCATGCGGTTATGATCTCAAGCCCTTCTGTGGTGGAGCACCATGGTTTTTCTGTCACCTTCCCAATAGGAGGGGTTTGAGTCCCTCCTCGACTTTTCAGGGACACATAACTTCTCTCCAGTTCTTGTGTGGGAGGTGGGAGACCCACAGTGGGTCTGCCAACCATAGAAGACAGTCATAGCCTCCCTCTCTGGCCACTCCTCTAGGACCACTGACCCCCGTGTTCCACTCACTTCCCAGGGACCACTTTTTCCTCCAGGCAGCAGAAAGCCCTCTGAGGTGGGCTGAGGTGCTCCCTCCCGTCTGTTCTATTTCTCAGAATGAGCAAACTGAGGTGTGACCCAGGCTGCCGGTGAAAGGTCAAGATGCCAAATGGCAAGCCAGAATTGCTTAGGAGGTGCCAGTACTCAAAAGAGGGCTCTCTGGTCCTTCTGAAAGGGGCTCAGGCTAGAGCCAAAAGTGGGAGTCCCTTCTTAGCTGAGCCTGTCCCTCTCTACCTGGAGATGTCCCCGCCTCCATCTGTGTAGGGTGATGTGACCAATAGCACATGGATGGCAGGTGGTGTGTCCTTCTTCCTAGCATCAGGCTCAGGTCACAGAGAAGCCCTTCAGAGCTGCAGGGCGTCTAGTCCCCGTGGAGGCGGCAGCAGGCAGAGGGTCAAAAACCCTGGGAACAGAGCCCTGGCTGGCCCAGCCAGCACCTCGTTAGGAAGCCTAAAGGGGAAGGGGGGTGCATGAGGAACAATGTTGTTTATTTTTTTCTATTTTTAAACCAGTCTGAGGTCTCTGGGGGCGCAAATGAAGTTATCAGCAAAGACATAAGGGGAATAGTGCCTCCAGCCAGCGGTTTGAGAAGGCCCTAGGGACCAGCACTCTTGAAAAGCTGAGGAGAACTTATTTATCTTGTATTCTGAGGGCAGGACAGGGCCTGGGGTGCTGGACAAGCAAACCTCCAGGTCCATGGGCCCCTCCTCAGGCTCTCAACTCCCTTTTGGGAATGTGGGCCCAAGTCTTAGTCAAGAGAGCTTCAGCTGTGTGTTCTAAGCACTGGGGAAGGAGGAATCTGCTGTGTTCTCAACTGATAGCGTACTAGACTCATGCACAGGCAACTGACACGCAGACACATGCAGACACACACACAGAGGCGAGTGTGCATGTTCCCATGTGCACACACACACACACACACCACACACACAGAGGCGAGTGTGCATGTTCCCATGTGCACACACACACACATACACACACAAAGGCAACATGCACATGGGCAACATAGACACACATGCACACATACACACAGGCAACACATACAATCCCTGTCTTAACCTGGCCACAGGCTGTCCCTGCCACCTCAGATACCTGGGGAGACCCTTCCTCCATGTGGTCTCCTGTTCCTTCAACCTTCCCACGTGGTACTTATCCCAACCTAACTCCATAGCCTCTCCCAGGGAGCGGCAAGCACAGCGATGAACTCAGTGTGACAGGACCCTTATATGAACCGAAAGAGAGGAGGCATCGCTCCCATCTTAAAGACAACGGCACTGAGAAGTTCGATGCTTTGCCCAGATGGGTTTTTTTTTTTCCCCTCTAATACCAAATGCCTCTTAGGTCTTCAGAGGATAGAGAATTTGCTCTGCTCTCAGGAACTGAGGAATCATTAGAGAATCAGGGCCCTGGCTGGGAGAAACATCCAGGAAGCGCTAAGTGGTAAGGAGCAAGGATGGATAGACCCCGGGCATATGTCCTGATTTGAATTCCGGTCTTTGCTGGATTCTAGCTGGGTGACTGCGGGCAGGTCACTTAGCGACTCTGTGCCTCAATTCCCCCCAGCTCTCTCTGCAGACAGGAACAGCAGGCAATTTCCCAGGGTGGCTGAGATGCTACAGTGAAGTGTGACATGAGAGGAGACACAGGAATGGCTGAACTCTGTGCACATGAACACGCACCTTTCTGCTTCTCCAAGATGGGTGAAAGATGGATTGAGCAACTGCACTAGGTCGGTTGTGGGAAATTCTATCCATTACCCTCTTCTTGGGTCCACTCAAAACCAGAGGCTACACCGTACAAAACTCCCCCAGATGGAATGAGGGAAAAGTGGCCCTTAATATCTTTGTGGGCTTCCAGTTTCCAACTGAGGAAAATCAGAGGAGAAAAACCAAACCCAGAACCCAGACCACCCCTCTGCCTTCTCTGCTCTCCTCGCTGCCCAGTAGGAGGTAGGAATGGATCCACCGGGAAGCTGAGGAAACAGAGGCCTGAAGGAGACCAGTGCTGTGCTCAAGGTGGCTGGGTGCCGGTGGCAGGGCCAAGCCTGCATGTCAGACCTGTGCCTGTGCTGCTGTTCAGCCCAGAACAGAGATGGCCTCTCCCAGCACTGAGCTTTTTCTGAAACAAACCCCTTAATTCTTTGGCTGAATGTCTAAATAAGGATTTTTGCCAATTCCAAGCCCTGCTAACTGATGAAGTTGTCAGAAAAAAGATCTAATGATGCTTGAAAATGCAGGGAGTGAGCCAGCTGCCAAATTGCCCTCCCAGCTCTGACTCGACATCAGGGAGCCTGGACCCTCCCACTGGGGCCGAGGGGGGGGGGGTGCTCGAGGAGCAGGAGCTGGAGGTTGAGACTGACTTCAGTCCTGCTTTGGACTGATGAGCTGTTAACCCCTTTGATCATCCCTGCTGCCAAGGAGGGAACTACTTCTTCCTCAAAGTTACCTTGTAGATTAAATGAAGTGAGGCATGAGTTACATCCTGCTAGGCACAGCTCAAGTTTCGGGACTGTTAGGGGCTGGGCTGGAGCAGCCAGCTGGCCTGAGCTGGGCCTAGTAGACCGTGCCTTGCAGCCCTTGAGGGAGCAGAGAAACCAAGATTGCGGGTTTCATTTGGAGAGGCAATGGGTCTCTGGTCCCTAGTATTTATTTATCTCTGAGATCCAGCTGCTTGTCTTGGATGGGTGGAAAGCTCCAAGTGACCTCAGGCCCCTGGAGGTGGTGCTTCAGGGTGGGAGCCTGGGAGTCCAGCGGGCTCTTTGTTCTCGCTCTCTTTTTTTTTTCTCAGTGGAACATTCGCCCCACTCAGGAGTCTGGGTACTAGGGGTGGAGCCCAGTCTGGGGACACCGGAATCAGACAATTCCCAGGCCTGCCCCAGGAGCCAGAGAGACTGGGTGCTAAGGGCGGAGAGGCTACCATCATATGGAGACTTACGCAGAAGCCCTGACGACACAGAGACACACAAGTGTGACCTCCTGCCTGAGGAGGCGTCCTGTAGTCAATCAGCAGCCACCCAGGCCAATAACATTCCCGTCCTGCTTCCTGCTCCCAACACAAGCGTGTATGCACACACACTTTGGTGCCATTTCCCCTAGAAGACGGAGAAGAGCAAATGAAATGCTTGTGTTCAAGTGTATTTGGGGGGCCAGATGGCCTTGGGTCAGGCTTTCGACCACCTAGTTTCCTTGTCTGTAGGCATGCAAGTGCCTCAAAGAGTATGAGACTCAAACAGGCAGCCTGGGAAACAGCTCACAACCATATGACCCAGGGCAGTGGGCAGGCATATGGGGCTAGGCACTGGGATTGTTGCACCCATCCAATCTGTTGCTGTTTTAAATTTATTTATTTTTTATAGCGTGCCAGGAAATAGCTGAGGATGAGGGGGGCTCAGGACAGTGGCCTAAATACAGTCTAAGGATTATTACCGGGCCCAGCTGTCCCCTCCTGCTGCCGCTGAGTTTGCTGGATGACAATAACACTCCCTGGGCTGTCCTGGGTGTTAGGGGAGTCCTGTCAGCTCTTCATCTAGGAACCCCCTGAGAGCGTGTTTCCTTGGGGTGTGGAGGTGTTCTGAAGGTAAAGTGTGGACACCGCCTATGTTTGGAAGGGGAGAGGGGCACTGTCACACTGTGCGTCCCTTCTCATCTGCCAACTTTGACTTCACTTGTGAAGGCCCCTCTGCCTTAGGCTGTGCACGCACAGTGGCCACCATGAGATGGTTGTGAGCAAGTCAATTGCTAAATATTCAGGGAGACCCTTAGCGTCCTGATTCCGGCTTCCTCCTGCCCCCACCTTTCCCCAGAGGACTAGAGGAATCACTCATACCTGAGCCATCTCACCTAGAAAAGAAGCCCAGAGACCTGAAGGCCTCTTCCAGCTCAGGACTCAGCAGGGTGAAGTGAGACGGCCACCTACGGTAGCAGTTTGTACTAAGCCAAGGGTTCTAGCCAGGCTGGGGCATGCACCAGCCGAGCAGGGGCCACTAGCGAAGTCTATTTGCAGGCTCTCTGAGTATCCAGCCACTGCCTTGGCCTAGTCCCAGGACATATTAAGAAGCTCCTCTGGAGGGGAGAGTGTGCTGCCCTGAGACCTGCCTGGCCCCCAGAAAGCCTTTCCTTAAGCCCTAAGAAGTGGGAAAGGACACAGATGGAGAATAAAGGTGTGTCTGGCTTGATCTGTCTGCAAGAGGCCACGCCCACAAGGTGAGCTGTATAGACAGACTAACAGGGCACCATGTTGGGGCACTACGATCTGGACACTGAGCTCAGCAAAGAGGAAGTAACTGATGACCTTCTTGCTCTTTTCCCAGATCTCCCAACAAGAGGCTCTGTAAGACCTGAGATTGCATACAGTGCTCAGCCAACTACGGATGTAGTCCCTCTACACCAGGCATTCTCCACCAAAAAGAAAAAAGAAAAGAAAAAAAAAAGTCCCTCGTCCATGGTTCCTCCTATCTTATAATGAAAACAGAGAACAGCAGCAGCACCACTAGGGGTCCCTGGGCAGAGCCCTCCTGGAGGTGAGAGACGATCCCAGTGGCCTGCAGGGCATCTGGTCAAG
>NW_004949204.1:266036-269552 GCF_000317375.1 Microtus ochrogaster
AAGCGGAGCATTGGCAAGTGTGGAGTTGGGAGGAGATGACAAAAATCAGTGCAATAACTGCCATGTGTGGGACATGGCGGGAGTGACAGCAAGTTTGGCATTTGTGATACTTCACTTTACCCCAGAGCAGCGGACACTTGCACCTAACTTCATGCCCTCTGGCACTCAAAGCAACACAAAGGGATTTCTCAGAGCTACAAACAAACACAGACCATGAGGAGACGGCAGTTAAGAGGCGCACCTGTGGGGAATAAACACGTTGTGAGTGACCAGCAGAGAGAGACGAGAGATCAGGACCTGAGCCCACCCTCTAGGCTTGGGGTTTGCACGCTCTGGTAGTGCTGGAAAAAGAGGCCACCCATGTGGACAGCTGGTGGCAAGTGTCTCAGAGCATCTGAATTCTGAAAACTTCTGCACTGCGTGCTGAGAGAACGCCATCTCCAGCCTTACCAAAGGTAGGGAAGCTTTGCTTGTGTGAGCTAATTAGCGCCTGGGGGACACCAGACACTGCTGAAGGCTGGGAAGTGAATGAATAAGTGGATGTTAAACCCAGACTCATCCAGCCTGTTTCTCAACTTGGCCCTAGGATGCTGGCTCACAGAACACTCCCGTGTTTCTAGGGAATCCTCCGAAAAATGGCCCCTTCAACTCACTCTCCACTGGCACTCCAGTTGACAGACACCACCCACGGGCTCAAGCTTTGAAACAGGTTTTTGGCAACCATTTCGCGCTCTTCATTATGAGCAAGCGATTACCAGATATCCAAGGAAGGCCTCTGGCATGAAAGGAAGGGCTCACAGCAGCTAATGGCAAAGAGCACCTCAAAGGGAAGGATCAGAGGCGATAACTGCATTCAGGGAAGGAAACGGGGAGGGTTTACTCAAGAAAGGGAGAAGACAGAACACAAATGAGCTCCTGGAAACCAAACACTTAAGGGGGAGAGTGAAAACCACATTGTGGTTGAAAGATAAGCGTTGAAGACGCAGTCTAGAAAGGAGAGAAGGCACAGTGAGTGTCTGTAGTGCAAACAGGGGACCTCAGTGTGAGGCTCAGAGTCCATTGTCAAAAAGCCAGACGTGGTGGTCCATGCTTGCAATCCCAGCTCTGGGGTGGTGGAGACAGACAGATTCCTGGAGCTGGCAGGACAGTCAGCCCAGACCTAGGGATGAGCCCCAGACCAGTGAAAGACTCTAACCCAAACAACACTGCGAAGAGATGGCTCAGTGGGTAAGTGTCCTTTGCTCTGCTAGCTGAGTTTGAACCCCCAACTCTCATGTTAAAAAGCCAGGCATGGCTGCATGTGCCTGTAATCCCAACACCACAAAGCCAACGAATGAGAGCAACGCGTTCTCAGAAAGAAAGTGAGCATGAGTGAAGAAGCAAAAACAGCAGGACACACACATGCATGCGCATGCACACATGCACACACACATGTATACACATGAACAGACATACACATGCACACACGCACATGCACACACATATACACATGCACACACACATGCACGCACACACACAGAGACAGACATACGTATCGACATACACGCACATGCACACACACATGCACATACATACACACAATCAGAAAACAGAAAGGCTTTGGATTTCTCATTAACAACAGTGAAAGTTAAACTGTAATCAAGTGATACTTCCCAAATCCTGAAGGAAAATGGTTTCCAATCTATAATCCAGTTCTATCTAAATGCTTAGTCAGGTGTAAAGGGATAATAAGGACATTTTCAGGTGTGTAAGGGGTCACAAAACACTTAGCTCCCAGTGTTCTTTATCAGAAAGCGACTAAAGGGTGTGCCCCACCAAAGCATAGGAGCGAAGGGAGAAGATGTGGAATCCGAAGGATGGGGAAGCAATGACACCTAGAATGCTGGCATGTTCTGCGTTCAAAGTGCAACCCTCTCCCAACGACAGCAAGTACAAGGCACCAAGAAAAACTTCTCTAAGAAAAGGAAACAGAAACCCCTCCCTTCTGAACGCTCTCTGCGATTTAGACAATTGGTAGAGCCTTGATGAGGAGTTAATGATATGTACAAAGAAAACTAAGCAAAAACAATTATTATATCCAGAAAAAAATAACAACAAAAATGTGCAGAAAGGAAAGCTCGTCACATTTTATTTCACAGCTTAGCCCCTGGGATGGTATAGGGCCGTGGTGACCGAGACACCTGCTAATGGTTTGCACGCGTGGCTGTCTCCCGTCTCTGCTCACTGAGGGAGTTTAATCCCTGAAGCTTTATGTTAATGGTGTGGAGGAAGTAAAAAGCAATCCTAGTACAGAGCCCAGAAGTGAGGCTTTGGGGAAGTGATTAGATCAGATAAAATCATTCAGGTGGGGCCCTGTGAGTGAATTCTAGCGGCTTTCAAAGGAGAGGGAAAGACAGCCATGGGCTCCTGCTGTGATGTGATTTAGCCAAGGGGAGGCCCCTCATTGCAGCCTGCAGTTTCCAGAAATGAACTAAATAAACTTCTTGAATTCTCAGTGAAGTAGCCTGCTTCAAGTATTTTATTTAAAATAAAAAATAACAAAAAGACTGACTACCCAATGCCAAATGTTCTTTTGCTTCAAATTATCCGATCACTACACTGGGAAGTCATGGGAGTGGGGTGACGCATGGGACATCTTGGGAGGGCAGAGAGCTAGACACCTACCTCCAGGAGGGTCAGAGGCTGAGAAGAGTAATCTAATGTTCTCTTCAGAGATCCTGGGGAGGGGGAGGGGGCAGGGAGATGCTGCAGATGGCCTGGCTAGGGCGTAAGTTGTCCCCCACCCTTTTCCTCAGACAGCTCACTCTGTCTTCTCTCAGGTTTTGCCACCCATCACCCCAGGTGGACACAAAGGCACCGGGCCAGGAAACCAGAAACCCGAGTCACGCCATGCCACACTCACAGTGTTTACAGAAAGCAAGGTCATTATTTACAGGAAGAGAAACATTGAGCTAATTGACTTTTAAAGACATCAAATACAGCAGACAAACAGAACATAAAACCCCACGTGGAAAAGGGGCGCAGTGTCCCAACCAGTAGGCGTCTTTGTCCACAGGCTTTTCCGGCTATCTCTGCTACCGGGAACCTTCTCGTGCCTCGCTCTCTAAGTCACCAGCCCGCTTTTTCCATGATGAAAACCAATTAAGAAAACAAAGCTTCTTTCTTCTCACACCATCCAAGTCCCCTAACCAAGTTAAACCAATCCCTAAAGTTCCCTGTCCCCCACCCCCACCTCCCCTGCCCCCCACCTTCTCCAAGCCTGTCCCAGAAAAGGTCCTGGGTAGTGTGAGTAACAAGGCTCTGATCCCTGGGCTGCAGGGTTCCTCTACTTGCCCAAGATTGGAAGATGCAGAAGACAACAGGAGTGTAGGGGACAGGAATGTAGGTTTCAGTCCAGCCTGAGGCCAGTGACATGGTGGTTGACAGCTGATGACAAAGGGGAAAAGGTAAGACAAAAAGGGAGGCAATGACAGCAATAACAACTTCCACCAAGGCTCTTGTTCCTGGAGTGAGACT
>NW_004949204.1:274652-289576 GCF_000317375.1 Microtus ochrogaster
ATGCGGCTGAGGATGCTGCCTTTGTCTTTCTGGGATGACGACTAATGAGACAGACAAACCCATGTGAATCCTTTTCCTTCCCTACTAACTGTGGTGCCAGAGACCATAGACATGGGTTCTGTGCCTGTCTGCCCTGTGCTGACTTGGGAGGGCCTGGCAAATGGGAGGTAGACCGGGGCTTGTAGATACATGGGGAGAGATACAATCCTCTAAACTGTCCCCCGAGGCTCTGTGTCAAGTGTAAGTGAAAGCCAAAAAAGCAAGATGTGGGGAGGTTAGGAGAGAATTCTAAAGGTGTTGGGATGGGAGAAAGGTCATCTCAGATCAACAGGAAGAACGAAAAAACATTCCTACCGAGGTTCCCTGCTGACCTCTAAGGGGCAAGGGCAGTCACAGGCCAAAGGAGCGTTTTCTCACAATCATTGTTAGAATGGCTGCAAATCAACTTCCATTCTTTCCTTTTTATAGACAGGTCTCACTATGTAGCCCTGGTTATCCTAAAACTCACCTTGTGGATCAAACCAGCCTTGAACACATAGAGATCTGCCTGCCTCTGCCTCCAGAGTGTTGACATTAAAGGTGTGCATCATCACGTCCAGGCAAAAGACAGACTCACTTTTCACTAGGTGTGTGCTGGGTGTGTGTGTGTGTGTGTGTGTATGTGTGTGTGTGTGTGTGTGTGTGTGTGTGTGTGTACTAAGAAAACATGTACCTACCAAGTTCAGATGTGGATGTCCATCTTATTTTGGGGGGCAGGATCCTCACTGAACCCATATCTCACCAGTTAGACTATTGGTCAGGAAGCTGTAGGCAGTTCTGTCTCTGTCTTCCCACCTCTGAGTCAAAAACAATGCTCTGCATTTTCACATGTGTTCTAGGAATGGAACTCCAGGTGTCATGCTTATGTGGCAAGCACGTTACCAACCGAGCCATCTCCCCAGCTCTTCACTAGGTTTGAGCCCTCCTGGCCACACATGCTTGCGGTGCATACCTAGAGTGAGCGCTCTTCTGTCCATCCCACAGGGAGGACCTAGCAAGGCAGGGACCACTCCTCTACAGTAGAGAAAATAGGAGGTAGATGACTTGCCCAAGTCACATGGGTGTGGATGTTAAAGATGTCGCAGACATCAGAGTTCTCGCCCAGAAGTCCAGGGAAGGAAAGCTGGCAAGGCCCTGCAAGTGTCACCACCCCTCTTCCGAGCACACACTGTGTTCCGGGCATACTCAGACATGTCACCTCCTAGCGTCTTCCCCATAGTGCCCATGGGAGATGTGAAAGTGACCACTTTTGTGGATGGGTAAACTGAGGCTTGGGGAGTTCACCCATCATGCCTAAGGTTGTACAACTGGCAAGAAACAAGAGTGGATGACTGAATCCTAAAATGGAATATTTGATCTGTGCTATCTTCCCTTCAAGGGTTCACTCTTTGCCCCCAGGTGAGAGACCCTGTGTACCCTTACCCAGACTCTAAGCAAGGTTGTTGAACGGAGCCCTGCCCAGACTCCATGCCTCCCCAGACGGCCACAGGGACCAGCTGTCCACAGATGAATCACGGCTGCATCTCGGCTGCCACAGAATGTTCTCCTCCTCCAAATATGGATCAGCCAGCTCGAAATGGAGCTCTGAGTTAATCACTAATGGACTCAAAAGTCAAAGCCATTTGAGAAACTCACACGTTCAGCCTGCCAACAGCCAGGCAGCCTGGGTGGGGCTCACTTCCACTCTTGGCTCCCAGGCGAGAGAAAGGCTCAGAGTCTACTTAGCTGAGGGCTACCTCTTCACGTGACCTTGGACCTGCCCCTCCCCTACCCTCTTCCCCACAGCCTCAGTTTCTGGTAAGAAACAAGTGTCGTGGTGACTCCCCTGCCCGCATCCCTCCACTCAGGCACCTGTGACTCTGAAGCCTGTACCCCTCTCTGACATCCTACCATTGCTGCTTCTGAGACCTTTTAGTTTAGAGGGTCTCAAACCTGTAGGGAATCTATTAATGGCTCTGTACCCTACTAGGTCTTGGGGTTCCTATTCACACCCAGGGCAATGCACAGGTTCTACAAGCTTCCAAATGCCTCTCCTGGACCTGCAAGACCAAGATCAGAGATTTCATGTAAGTCCCTGTCTTGGCTCAAAGACTCAAACATGAAGATTTCTGTGTGTGACCCTGGGAGAATCACTGTCTTTCTCTGGACCAGTTTCCAATCCTCTGCAGAAGGGAAACGATATGGTAACAACACTGTGTGTGCTCAGCCCTGAGCTGGGTGTGCACTGCTCACACAATGACATGCCATCTCCTTGGCCTTGTGATGACTTTGTGAGGTTGGCTGCTGAATCCTCTGACATTGTTTTCTAGTGTGGAAACGGAGGCCCAGTCACATAGCTAGAAAACAGCAGAGCTGAACCTAAACCCAGGCTCTTAGCACCCAGGGGAAAAAAAAACCTGTAATGTTCCATGTTCTGGATCTTCAGTTGCTCCAGGGAGCCCCAGAGGCTAATAGGTAGAACAAGGGATGGAGATTAGAAAGTCTGGAGAGTCTCCAGGATGCTAAGAAGAAAGAGTAGCTTCTTAAGAGGCTCAGGGGAACATTTGTCTAGCAATGCTATGGCCAGTCCCCAACTGGAAGGAAGGAAAGAAGAAAGGAAGGAAGGGAGGGAGGGAGGGAGGGAGGGAGGGAGGGAGGGAAGAGGGAGAACTTTCTGAGCCTGCACCATGCTCGAAGCTGTCTTTCCTTTACCCACGATGCACCTCTAACTGGGTCACGTTCAAGTCCCTGGTTGTCTCTGAGGAGCTAGGCTGTTTTCAGTCTGTCTATGCCCTGCATCTCTGGAGGTATTATCCTGCATCTGTGTGTGAACACCCCTCTCTTCAGAAACTGGTAGCATCTTGTTTCTCTCAGTCTAGTTTACCAAAGGAAGACACTACAATAGGCTAAAAACATCAACAGTATAAAACCTATGACTTATATTCTGTACCCCCACACTTATCTACCCTGCTCTCCAGAGGCATTTTACAAACAGTTTATTGTTTCTCTTGTTGTTTTTCTTAATATTTATATAACGTTTCTAAGCACTGTGCCAACGCTCCCATTTGTCGGGACCCTTCATTATAGACATTATCTTGTGACATGCCCCTATTAAGAGGAGGATTTATTTCTCTATATAAGTCTCCTTTCCTGATGTCCCAATTTAAAACAATTTGCCTGAATCGATATTCTGTATTTACCGTATTACTATTACATTTTATTTATTATTCAAACATTTCTCACAGCTGATTTCCCTTGTGTAACATGATAGCACTTGCTTTCTTGCAACGCCTTTTGTTTTTCCCAGACTTAACCATCGCTCTGTTTTCGTTTTCTGAGACTGTAACATACTTATCATCAGCTCACCACCCAGACTCTCTATAGTGCTGTAAAGAACCGAGTGTCCTCCAGGCCTGTTTCCATTGTCCTGCTTGAGCTTGTCTCTGCCACCGTCCTTGGAACTGATCTTTCCATCCTCTATGGTAGAATCCTTTCTTCCAAGGGTCCTGTGTCTTTCTTTGAGGTTGATTACTAATTTTAGCAAAGCAAATCCTCAAAAAGTTGTCTCAAATATTTTTTAATTGCATGTAAAAAATATTGTTATTCCACTTAGATTTTTTAATTGATAGTTTATCCAGGAACTTTATTTTAGACTGGAAATTTTTTCCCTAAAAGTTTTGAAGGACTTGTGTCTTCCAATGTAAGCCCCACGCTGTTCTGATTCCATACCTCCTGTGTAGGAACTCTTCCTTTTCCTCCCTGTTATCTCAGCATCCTGAAATGTCGTGTTGGCAGGATGATGCATGTAAGCTCTTTTGTTTGCTCTTGACATGTAAAGGTCCTTGGCCTTCAAGTCAGACTCACAGCAAGACTTTGAAGGTTAAGTGGAGATCCCCTTGCTCGTCGTTGCTCTTGGTGACCAGCAGTCAGCCTGGATATAACTCTTATCTAGATGGTGGCCTCTTTGTCCACTGGAGCAAGGGCAGGATTGCCAAGTGGATCACAGGGCAAGGGATATACACTCTGATACCCTCAGTTTCCCTTCTGTCCTCACCTGACTCTGCACCAGGGAATTCCAAGTTCCATGCATTTGCTTTCCTGATTTCATCTTATAATCTTGAATATTTCTGAGGTTCTCAGTGGAAGTCCCAGCCACTCAAGACAGCATCTCACTGGTGGGTGGATCAGCACCAGTGTTTCCTGGACCATAGTGATGCAAACAAAACGATCAAATCAAAGTGCCTTTTTCATCTTGAATCATAGCAGTTATGTACATTGATCGTTTAAGGTCCTTGTCCATGTCTTTAGCTGCTCCTCAGGTGGTGACATCCTTGGGTCGGGGTGTCAGCTTTCCTGAAGGAGCAGGACCTCTCCAGAATCACCCGCCATCTTGGAGTTCCTGTCCCCTGCTCTTGTCCATTTTACTTCAAGGGGTGCAGTGTGGAGACAGACGTAGAGTCTCCAGGGTCGTTGCATAAGGACATGGTATCAGTGACTTTTCCCCTTGCCCTGACAGAACACCCAACAGAAATAATTTATGAGGGTTTATTTGGTTCATGGTTGAAAGGAATACAACCCTTTGTGGTAGAAAAAAGTATGATGGCTGGACGGGCAGCTGGGATGCTGGGTCTGAAGCTGTGGGGACTTACGGGCTGGCCTATTAAATCCTAGCGGATCAGGAAGCAATGCTGTCTAGAAGCAGAACCCTCAGGAACTACAGTCCTACATTCATCAGCGAGGCAGGCCCCACATCCTAAAGGTTCCATAACCTCCCGAAATAGCAGCAGCAGCGGGAGATGAAGTGTTCAAACACACGAGCCTGCTGGCACATTTACATTCAGGTTGTCATAACCTCCTTTGATGGGGATGGGAGCAGAGTGGGAAGGGGATGCGACCAGCTGCCCCCTGAAGTCCTGGGTGGTCCGTTCACATGAGAAGGGGCCCTTAAGGATGGCTCACTTCCAAGAACCTTATTCTCAGGAGGCTAGCATAGAGCAAAGGAAAATAGGGGGGAGCAAGTGGTCAAGGGAGGAAACAGGGGTGCTTTCCACAGTCTCTCTCCCCAAGTCCTCATCTCCACCCCACAGATTAAGTATTCATGACGGGATCTGGTATTGAATTATAGTTCATCAAAGCAAGGGAAGGACCCAGGGCCATTGAGGAAGGATGGATGGTTCCATCTGCCTCCTGTAACCCTGGTGAAGAGGACAACTTCAAAAAAAAAAAAAGGCAAAGACAGAGAACAAAAGGACTAGGGTGCAGGCACAGGAAGCAGCGATGTGCGCTGGTGAGATTCATGGATGTGCGTGCACAATTCTAGCGAGAGTCTGGATGATAAACCGACAGTGAGCTGAGCTAAGAGGAAGGGCCCACGGGACAGAAGGGAGTCATTTGCTTCTCGCTATTTGAATTTTCTAGCCGTATTGAAGTGTTGTTTCATTTCATCTTGTTTTATTTTTTTATGCCTACATCACTTCTTAGAAACTATCAGCAGGGATTAGGTGAGTGGTAGGCTACAGCTCGTTTGGAGTTCTGCCATTTTTTTCTCTACGTAAAAAAGTTGAGTTCAGAGGGTGGCAGTCACCAGTCCTTGGCTTACACGTATCAAACCATAGCTTTGATTCCCAGTATAGAAAAAAAAAGCAAATAAATAGTAATTTTTAAAAGGAAAAGTAACACAGCCTCAAGATTGTCCCTGGTCTTTGTAGTTCTTTGTCACTTAGATACTCTGTTGTGCCTGGAGAGTCTGATGTTTGTGGCCTTCAGTCTGGGGGTGGGGCTTAAGGAGGGTGAGTACAAGAAGAGCCGATGAGTGTCTAAAAACTCTCCTCTTTCCCATCTTCACTGATTTTCCCCAAGAGTTTTCTGGAAAGCTCATTTATACACCATACAAGTTTGCATACCATACAGGTTTGCACATCACATGAGTATGTACACCACACGGGTTTGCACGCCACGTGGGTTTGCACATCACACAGGTTTGCACACCACAGGTTTGTTTACCACATGGGTTTACATGCCACATGGGTTTGCACACCTCACAGGTTTGCTGAGCGCCTGGCTCTAACCAAATACATCTACCCTGGCCATCCCACCCATGCCCTATGAAGCCATTTGTCACATCTCCATCCCGGATCATGAGGTCTTTGGCCAAGAGCTTTTCCACAGGGAAGGGTCCTGCTTGAGAACTTATTGTTTCCTGCAGGCCCTGGAAAGAGACATGGGGGGCAGGCAAGAGGGAGAGGGGACAGGTAGCAGACTGAGTGTCCATGATGCTTCCAAGTTCACTGAACCAGTGAATAGCCCGAATAAGCTCATCCTATACTTTCTACGCCTTTGTTCGTTTTCCCTCATTGCCCCAAGGTATCCCAGCTGCTAAGAACTTCCTTGGTGGTGGTAACAGCATTGCAGCCCAGGTCTGGTGTGTCCTACTCCAGTGGAATCTCACAACTTCCTGTCCATCCCAGATGCTGCCTCAGGGCTCTGCGGTTCTGAGTAGGGGTTCACACCCCAAGGCCAGAGCGAAGCCATAGCAAAAAAAAAAAAAAACAAACAAAACCAGCTTAAGAGAAGGGAAAAGGAGGATCCGGGGCCTCTACTCACCACAGAATCTCATTTCTCGTCAGGAAGGTCAGAGCCTGCAACAAATCAGAGAGGTGACCTGCCACTCAGTCCAGTCCCACCATGGGCCCTGGAAGAGCATGGAGCCTCAGAAGAGGGAGGCATCCTCTCTCTTTGTACTATAAGAAGGGAAGGCACTGCAGGCCACACGAACAGGCTTGTGGTGGTAGCCAAGGGCAAAGCGCTACCTTACTCTTCTTTCCATGTTGTAACAAAAAGGTAGAGCAGCCCAGACTGGGAGATTCAGTGAGAACCAAACCACCCCCTGGGCTCCAGGACAGGGGCAGGGGAGAAGAGGGTGAAAGCGCTGGTCTGAACCCCATGGACACAAGCTCAGCAGAGGCAAGAGACGTCACTGCCAGCCTGGTACACTCCAGAGCTTCAGGCAAGAGTTCTCTTCTTGGTCCCGCCTGCCCGGGAAGCCCCCAGTTCTGCCCCAAATCTGTGACCTAACTACCCACCTGGTACTCGTCCAGGTCCTCCCACTGCATCTGGTACCTCAGACACTGCTGCCCCATGCCAACCCAGCCTCCTCCTCGCCAGCAGTAGAACTTCCACCCCAAGGGCTCAGCAGCTGGTGCAGTCCGTTGATTCAGTTGCCATGGTGACCAGCATTCCACCTTCTGCCCCTGAGTTGGCAAACAGGTTCTTTTGGTGCCCTGGCTAAGAAACATCACCTCCAAAACAACAAACGGGAAGGCAGGCCAAAAGTAGTCTTAAGATTGTTGACTCAGGGCATCACGATGCCTGGGACGGAATCCCAGACCTGCCACGTGCTCACTGTGTGACCTGGGGCAAGCTACGCAACCTCTGTCCTTCTTTGTTCCCTTCCCTCTTCAAGGGGATCATAATCATAGGACTGTCGTAGACGTCACCCAGTGGATGCAGGCGGCGATGACCGACACATAGACAGTGCTCACTGAGGGTTCTAACCAGATCTTGAGTGCCGTGCAGGATGTGGGGTACTGAGATGGAAAAAACATAGACTTTGACTTCCGATACAGAAGAGTACTGGACACCATCAGACGGTTCCCATGGGAACAGAAGGAGCATTCAAATCCGGACAACACGAAAGGACCCTACACAAAGATGAAGTCAAAGGCTTCTACCAAGATGGGGCAAAAGTCAGGGTTCCCACCCCAGAACTGCTCTGGTTCTGGGCAAGCAAATGGACTGAGCCCTCCAGAATCACTCTCTGATATTTCTGGGGGACAGAAAGTTGGGTAGAACGGGGAGACTGGATCACGGGGTAAACGGAGAAGATAAGCAGCACTGCCATTGGCGCTAAAATTCTGGGGTCCCCCTGAAATCCTCCAGGGTATTCTGTATACCCACCCCCATAGTACATACGAGAATCCCTTCAGCCCAGAACACATTTGGTCACAGACTGTCCAGGGAGGAGCATGGGTCTCTGAGGTGGAGAATTCTCTAGAAATGGAACTGCACACTGTTGTTTATCTTGGCCTCACAGAAGAGGGGGACAGACAGAAGCCTAAGCTTGGTCCCTTCAGTAACTGAACAGGCACCAGCACCAGGCACGTCACTGGGTTCTGGAGAGGAAAACTTTTAGAGTTAGAAACAACTTCGAAGAAATACCTGCTCTCCACACACACCCTCTGCACACGCCGTGCGTATACATGCATCAAGTATGTGCACGTCCCTGGAGCTGGAAGCCGATGTCTCCAGAGGTAACATTACAGAGGCATGAATATACAGAAAGAAGACAGGCACAGCCAACCCTTTGATATTATAACATCTATGAAGTTCAGGCTTGAAAACAATCAAGTTATAAGAGAGAGGGGGAGAGAAGAAGATGGAGAAGGAGAGGTAGAGAGGGGGGAGATAGGGAGAGAGAGAGAGAGAGAGAGAGAGAGAGAGAGAGAGAGAGAGAGAGAGAGAGAGAGAGCGCATCCCTAATGTTTTAAGTAAATTCTTAATTTTCTGGTCCTTTGAATGCTTGTAACCTTTGAGCTGTAGGCCAGACTTGCCTGATTATAGATAGTGACACTTAATAGCTATTTAGCTATTACATGCAGTGATTTAGAACCTGGACTTTGAAATGTTAAAGGCTGGGTTTTCTCACTTCAAGCAAATGATAAAACTACTGTAAGCCTCAGTTTCCATCTCTAAAAGGGGACTTATAAGTTCCTACTTTCTAAAATTCAAGGCTAAAAAAAGAATGACAAAGGTGTAACTTCTTTTGTTGTTGATTTGTAATCAAAATGACTGGTACAAACTGAATATTTGAGAGAAGGAAAACAATATAGCTTTAAAAGTGGAGCCTGGAAGGAAGTGTAGATGGTCAGCAAGCAGCCAGTCACTAAATCCCATCCAAACTTGACCTCTTCTAACTACGCAGTGCAGCTGCCAAAAGCTGGCTTGGGTCACGGGACTCTTGCTCCCTCGCTTTAGGGACTGCAGAGTTGGCAAGGTTAAGGAATGCTCTGTTGCAGGTCTGGGACACCCAGGGACACCTGGGGATCTTTGAGATGCCACCCTCTCCATCCCGTCTTTTTTCCGACATCCTGATTACACAGGTGCAGCAGCTTGGGCACCAGTCTATTGTGTCTTTTTACTGTGCGGACCCTGCTGAAAGAGAGCAACCAAAGCAGCCGCCAGAGAGCTAGGCCAGGAGGCTGGTGAAGACATCAGGCCCTCCACACCCGGCCCAGACACCCTCCAGGAATGTGAACCCACAGCCCTCAAGAAGCTGCCATGTGATAAGAGACAGATAACAAGGAACAGGCAGAAGGCCAATGCTGGAGCTGTTGGACACCCTAGAGCCTCCCAAGGAGAGCCATTGGGACAGAAGTCTGAGTGACAGAACTGAGACAGGTTGAGAAGATGGGGACAATGTTCCAGGCCCGGGAGGCCGTGGAATCCAGCCAGAACTGCGCGGCACTGGACGGATTTTCACATTTGTTTTTACAGGGTACCGTCCCTTCTGAAAATGATGCGGGTTTGTCATTTACAGCTGGTATATAAAGGCGCCTTTATAAACATAGCTCTTTAATGAAAAGAAATAGCAGCCTTTTAAAGAAGAATATTAAGTGAATAATTTTACAGGTGGTAGAGGAATGCACCAGCAATTACAAGGTGCTGGGTGTGCTCATGTACTCCCTCCCTTTCTCCCTCCCTCCCTCCCTTTCTCAGTCCCCCTCTTCTCCCCCCCCCCCACACGCACGGCGCTGGCACACACAACCAAGGTATGCCAGCCCTGTTACCCTCCCATCTCCTTCAGCTTTCGCCCTCCCCACCCCATCTGTCCCTAACCCACTTCCCCCCACCCCCATCTCCGGGACTTTATCCTAGACAGGCCTTTTATTGGTTCTCTCCAATAACAATAGTAGCAATAAGAATGTCACCTTACATTTGCATATCCCTTTACAATTCCAAAATGCTTTTCTATGTACCATCTCATTTGCCCAAGGCACAAAAGACTGTGCATTTAAAAATGAAAGAAAGAAAAAGAAAAATTCCCCACATGAGGCTCTGCCTTCTATGTGTTAACCAACCTGTGTCCCTCCCCCAGTCCACCGTACTCCTGGACTCCTGGGTGCCGCAGTGACTTCAGAAGAGCTGTAATTGAGCAGGGAAGAGTCTTCTGGAAGAACAGTTCCACATCCTGCCTTTCTAGGGGCTGCCCAAGGTAAGTTTCTGTCACATTGCCTGGAACTGAACGGATTCTTAGAATTCCAGCCCCTTCCCAAACTTCATTTATTTTTACTTGACTTGTCAAATCTGCCAGTCATTGAAAGATGATTGGTATCCATGCTATTTAAAAGAATCTCACAACTTAACAATACAAAGAAATAAGCCAACTTAAAAAAAAAAAAAGAGGGCTGGGGGCTGGGGCTGAGAGAGCAACGGGGTACTTACTGCTCTTGCAAAGGAATTGAGTTCTGTTCCCAGCGCCCACATTAGGGGGCTCATAACTGCCTGTAACCCCAGCTTTCAGGGGGATTGCATCACTTCTTCTGGATTCCATGGGCACCTGCATTCATGTACACACACACACACACTTTAAAATAAAATAAGCCTTAAAATTAAATTAAATTTAAAATGGGCCAAGGATATGAATAGGTATTTCTCCGAGCAGATAAGTGAATGTCTTGGCAGGCCATGAAAAGTACCCCCACATCATCAGCCATCAGGGTAGTCTTGTGAATCAAAACGACATCGAGACGCCTCTTCACACCCATCAGGATGGCTGCTTTAAACAGAAAAATAACAGTGTCTCAGCAGATTTATCCACAATAGCCGGAAGGGAAGGCAAGCCCAAAGCCCATTAACCATGTGTACCTATAGAGTAGAATATTACTTGGCACTATGAAGGCTGAGCTTTGGTCTCACAAAACAGCATGCATTAACAACGATCACAAAAGGCTCTCCCTGCTTAAAATATCTGGGGTGGACAAAACCGTACAGGAGGAAAGTAGACTGGTTGTCTAGAGAGGCTAAGGGGCAGGGAGACCCGGAGTGACTGGCTGCAAATGAGGACCAAGTCTCTTTATGGGTAGATGAATAGGTTCTAAAATTAAATGGTGGTACAGCTGAGAATAGCCTAAAAACCGTGAAGTTACATACTTTACTGGAGCGAATTGTATGGTGTGTCAATTATACCTTAAAGCTGTTATTTTAAAAATGACAAGGTGTGTTTAAGTGCTAACTCAATGCCTGGAACGTAAGTAAGCCACCGTAAATATTATTAAAGAATGTGTAAATGAGAAAATTCAGATCTTTTTCCTCTGCCCAGTCATCTAACTCAAGAGGTTCCACCCACAGTCACCCTTCCCTACTAGTGATTCAGATTAGTGATCCTCCCTGGCAAGCAGCAGGCCTGTGGGAACGCATCCAGGAGAGAGGCGGGTCTTGGGGACAAATGTACTCAAGGATGGAGACCAGGATGCTTGGAAGCATTCCTAGAGCCCTCAGAATCTGGAGTTGGAGCCCCTGCTTCCCCACAGCAGAGACATAAGAACTCGGGCTCTGTCATCTGCTTAAGCCCTGGTCCAGCACAGAGCACAGCAAAGGTGCTCGGTCCACCTGCTGGTGCCCAAGGCAGGGCTCTGGCTTCTGCAGTCTGATGGCATCGTGCAGGGTTCTAGAAGTTTCCTGGTGCCCCGGCCAGAGAACTCAGCAGCCTAGCACCTGATACAGTGTTCACCACAGTGCTTTCCCAGGGCCGAAAGGAACCCGAGGCCTGGGCACACTGCACATATTACCCAGAAGGCTAAACGTGGACAATGTGAACTGATAATACCCTGGAATGTAATCTTTAATGGTCTTTTCCCCCTCACCTTCCTCCAGGACTCTATTTTTCCATCAGTCTTTCCCATTCACATTGTCTGGGGGGAAATAGACTTGCTAGGGGTAGGGAGCTTCGATAAGTGGCCCATGTTTGGGTCCCCACCTCCCTTTTCTTTCTAAGAAGTGAATCAGACATTTGACAATCTGAAGGGAAGTCTAAAGGAAGCAGAGACTGGAGTTTGTAAAAAGGCAAGTGAATGGCTGGTGAGATGGCTGAGCAGCGAGGAGGCCGTGTGGAAGCCTGGGCACGTGAGTTCAATCCTCAGAATGCACGTAAAGGGAGAAGGGGAGAACCAGGTACACAAAGTTGTCCTCTGATCTCCACATCGGCACACATGTGCAAACACAAGCACGCGCACACGCACGCACACACACACACACACACACATACACACACACACGCAGAGAGACAAATAAGCAAGTAGACAATTTTTTTAAGGCAAATGAAGGGGACAAGGGACATGGCTCAGTCAGTAGAGTTCCCGCTGTGAAAATGCAAGGACCAGAGTTCTAATCCCCAGTATCTAAGAACTTCAGCAGGGGGGCGGGGGAGGCTAGGCATAGTCAAGAACATGCAGCCTAGCTCAGCGAGGATCATAAATAAAGACCTGCCGTTTCCTTCTGAGCTGTTGGCCGGCTAGTCCAGCCAATCTGTGAGTACTGCGTTCATGAGAGACCTCTAACTCAACAGAGGACGACATCTGTCCATCTCTAGCCTGATACACATTGTATCAGGGACAGATGAAGACAGGAGGTGAAGCACGACGCCAGAGAGGCTGGCGAGGGGCGAGGGTCTCCCGCCCAGAGAGACTTCCAATTCTTTGCCCATTCTATCCCAGTACCCAGCCTGCTGTCACTCAGGCACTGCCCAAAGAACCACAGCTGTTTACTTCCTAATGCTTTTCTTAGCCTGGATAACAGACATCCCTGTCTTCAATGTCCCTGGATACTGAAAACCTCCTCAGGAAAAAAAAAAAAAGAGTGCGTATCCTTGGCATTCAAAGAACATGAAAGGCTAGAGACAGGGGACAGAGGAAATGTTCTTGGGCCCTGGACAAGGGTGACCTTGTCCTTTTCCAACTTGCATCAGATGCCCCGGTGCCCCACGTCACACCCTGGTTTTGGGCACTATCACGTGAACAGGTCCATGTGAGCATAAGCCATCCCCCAGTGACTGAGCGTTGCCTCACGAAATCTTCAGTTTTCAATTTCTGCCCTGGAATCTTCTATTAAAAAAAGAAATCTTGAGGAGCTAGAGAGATGAAAAGCTGCTCTTGCTGAGGACCTGGGTTTCATTGCTGGAGGCCACAGGGCGACTCACAGTTGTCTATAGCTCTGTTTCCAGGGCACCTGACTCCATCGCACACACACGGAGCACAGATATACAGGCGCATATAGATATTCTTAATCAATCAATCAATTGATCTCTGTGATCTGTGGGTAGAGACAAGTTCAGGGTGATGGTTCTGGGTGACCTTCTGGAGGGGGTTGGAGCTCGTAGAGACAGTTCTATGACTTTAAGCCGGCCTAGGTGGAGGTCTGAGGTCTTTCAGGTGGGGATGGAAGCCTGGACATAACTGGGTGGTCAGACAGTGATGACCTCTCTCCTGCCTGTCTCTCAGCTCTGGGATCAACTCTCAAAAGACCTAGAAAAAAGTCATATATCAGAGTTTGCTTTCATTTTGACGCCATGCTAGGAAGAGCCAGGAAATTGTGGAGAAGGTACTTAATAAGAGAGGGGTCTCCAAAAACTCACTCTCTCATTGGAACAGTCTGAGCCTATAATTTAGAAATGTCGTAGACAAACCTTAGCCATCAGCCTTTGCAGACTTACCCTTTACGAAGAAGCAGGCTGAGGTTCGAGGTGGGACTTGCCTAAGACACAGGGGAAAACAGGCCACTGGCCCTGGAAGTCTGCTGTCTACTTTTTCAAAGACCTTGAAAAGTGGCTTGCTGGATGTCACAGAATCGGTCTAATAAATATCCTAGCTATGGTAATACCCTGTGAACCATGAAGCATGATAAAAATGCTGTTTGTCACGATATGGACCAGGCCTGGGACTGGAACTCTGTGCTATGGGCTCCTGTCTCATGCTGCACACTTAACTTTAGGACTGTCTTAGCTAGTGAATTCCTCTCCTCTCCCCTCACTCCCACCGCTGTGTGTGTGTGTGTGTGTGTGTGTGTGTGTGTGTGTGTGTGTGTTGTAGGCCAGAGGACAACCTCAGAAACCATTCCCAACTGAGCTAGCTCCCTATGTGTTCCCTCTCTGATATTTGTTAGCTTAAATCTTCCCAGTTACCCTTTCTACTGAGTGAGTATTCACTACCCTTCTGCTAGGTAGCTAGGGCTTGGGGGTAGTGACTACTTGTCCTTGCCTAGTATTAATTGATTCATAAGGTTATTTTTGACCATTTTAAGGTATCCCAAGTACTTTACTACTGTTGGAGATAGTGGTGACGAAGTCAGACTAAGTTGTTGGCCTTGAGAAATTAGCCTTTGGTGAGGGAAAGCAAAATCAGTGCTCATTGAATTATCTATGGAATCACACCTGAGCAGCGAGTGGAATAGCATCAATACAATAGCTGTGTAACTCATTCAGTGCTTAGGGAGGCTCCTCTGAGGAGGGGACACTGAGCTAGACCCGAGAGGACAGCAGCAGAGGCAGGTGGGAGGGACAGTGGTGCTCCCTGGTGAGAGAGGAGCAGTAGGAAGGATCCCCCAAGTTAAACAAGGTGCTAGAAGAACAGAGAAGGCTGTGGAGTTGAAGCGTCACGGCAAGATCCGGGAGAGCAGGGCAGAAGATGACCTGGGGCACAATGGCTGTCCGATCTTTCTGTGAAAAGTCAAACGGGAAGTTGTCGTAGGGAGTCGTGGTGAGAAATGACATCATCTCATTTCTGTTTTCAAGGGCTCACTTCCTCAGAGGGGGGCTCCCAATGTGTTGGAAGAAGGCCACGAGGCGGGGGAGAGGC
>NW_004949204.1:289848-299696 GCF_000317375.1 Microtus ochrogaster
GGGAGGGAGCATGAACTGCATGTGACCCTCAGGATTCTGACCCTGAGAGCAGCAAGGAAGGAATACTGAAGAGCCGGGTGGGAAAACGAGATTTTAAATGTGCTGTTTGAGATGTCTATGGGGCGGCTATGTGGCGGTGACAAGAGACATTAGGATTTAGGTCATTACAGAACTCCAGGCTATAGACAGACATTAGGGAATGTCTGGGTATAGGTAGCGCTGGAAGCTGTGGGTGAGATCAGCAAGGGATCCCGGGGTGGAAAAGACAGGCTTCCTGCTCACCTTGACTTTCTGGAATGGCAGAAAGCCCATCAGAGGCCAGCTTTCCCACTGGAAGGAAAATCCAGAGCCATCTGCTTGAAGGTTGTCAGTACCGGAAGAGGTCAGTCCCCACACGGGAAGCATTCAGAGGTGACCCTCAGTCCTGTTCATTCTTGAGCAGCTAGAGATCAAGGAGTTGCAGAGCCACAGAACAAGAAGAAAGTGAGGGGTTAGTGGGAGAGTTCCGTCATCGTCTAAGGTAGGGAAAAAAGTGTGAAGGACAATCTGCAAGGCAAGGAAGATCTGAGGGCCAGGATCTCCGGGAGAAATTAAGTCAGTGCTCAGGGAGCCTCCAAGTGCACATGAGACTGTGTTAGAGAGGTGGGAAGCTCGGAAGAAGAATCGGTAACAGCTGCATGAGCCTTGGAAGACACTCTTGAACTTGGTAGCCCACCTAAGTGGAAGGGCCTTAACAAAGAAGCAGGCTTGCACCTAGTACCCCAGAGAGGCTGGGAAGTGGGAGGAAGGGTGAGCCAGAAATAGAACAGCCCCCACAGTCTGACCGCCGGCATCATAGCAGCCCAATCCCAGGCTGGATTAGGGTGACCTTCCGCTTTCCTGACGGCCTTCGGGAAGGCAAAAATAAATCCTCTGTGATGAGAGGTAACATCAGTCAGAGCCCAGAGCATCTCCATAATAGAAACGCCCCACGGGGGATCCAGATCTTGGGCTTTTCTGATCTAGACTTTAAAATAGCTGTGATTAATACGGTTAAGAAAATAGACGACGAGGTGCAGAATTTCACAGGAAAATGGAATCAAACGGAGCAGGAGGAAATGATGATATAATACATAGGATTTGGAAACTGGTTTCTTTTAAAAATGGCTAACAGGAACTGAGGGTACCATGTCAGAGGGCTGGCCTGGCAGGCACGAGGTCCCGGGTTCAGGCTCCAGCACCCATTTCCCCCCAAAAAGCTAACAGTTTTTCTCTATAGTTAGGAGGATTGGCGCCCAGGGGGAAATAGGTAGCTAGGGCGCCCAACAGGTCCAGCCTGCAAAAAGGATGGATGGCAGACAGACAGGGAGGCAGGGCCAGGGGCAGGAGCTTGTGTGGAAAACTCCAAGTAGATTCCCTCTCTGCTGGAACTCAGATGTCAGATGAAGAAATAAGAATTTTTTTCCTCAGACTTAGGGTTAAGAGCAGAGAGGTTTGTCTCTTTGGTTTTAGTTTGTTTCAAGGTCAACTTAGAACCAGTTATTAAAACTGATAGTTTTCATTTTTTTAAAAAAAGAAAAAAGTCAAAACTCTCTAAAAAATATCAGGAGGTGCATATCAAGTACATCAGTCACCTTTGTTTAAAAAAGATTTTAGGATTTATTTTTACTTTTTTAAGCATGTGTGTATGTATGCACATGTGTGTGTGCATGCATGCATGTGTGTATGCGTGTGCGTGCATGTATATATGTGTGTGTATTTCTATGTGTGTACGTGCCACACACGAGACAAGGTGCACATGGATATGGATGAAGGTGCCCACAGAGGTCAGAATAGAGAATTGGGTCTCCTGAAACTGGATTTTTTTAGCAGGTGTTTTTTTCGGGAACCAAACTTGTTTGCTCTGCAAGAGCAGCGAGCCCCCCTACCCCCTGCACCATCCCTTTAGGCCTCACCTCTGTCACCTCCAGCTGTCCCTCCATCCCTGCAGCGGTTTCTTTGTGGGGGTTTTTGCTGTTGTTTTAAACCAAGCTTATAGAAAGAGGCCGGTTACAGCTTGAGACCATAGCATTGAACTTTCAAACATTTTTTTTTCTTGTTGAGCAAGACCTTTTTGGCTGGTTTATTTTCTCCTTCCTTTACTGACCTTGTAAACTACTTAATTGCGAAATGTGGTTTGTCTCAGAGTGCCTCTTAACACTGTACGCTTTAAAATAGGAGATTTTTCCATTGCATGGGAGACCAACAGCAACGTCTTCAACATACGCGTGCACCGAGCAGGGCTCCTCGTCACTTACTCAGGGACATATGGTTTTCGTCAGCTACCTCTCTCTTCTTGGCAGTCACCAGAACAAAGATTTACATTTCATTTAGCAAATGTCCCCCTCAAACCCCTTGCACCAAGCTCTTATTTGCCACTCTACCCCTTTCTCTGTCTCCCATGATCCCATCTCTGCCTCATTTTCCAAAGAATACCAATCACTAGCCAGGCAAACCCAACTGAACGGAAGTGCCCGTCTGCCAGACCTGGCCAGTCGACCCTGAAAGCAGAAGTTGGCCCAAAGGCCTCTGGGAGTTGGAGCAACCGTGGTGAGTAGGAAATACTTCAAAGAGAGAAGGTTCCTGAAGCTGTGTTGGTGGACGAGTGAGAGGGTTTTCTCAGCCATGAAAACCACCTCATGATTTCCATCGCACTTAGAACAAACACTGATGCCTCAAAATGGCCTTAGAGGCCTCTCTCCACATCTCTTCAGTCTTATCCTAAGTAATTCCTCCTCACTCGCTGCCTCCTGGTTTCAATAGTCTCTCCAGTTTCTCAAACTCCAGCATGTTGAAGTTCCTGGGGCAACAGACCCCAGAGTAGTTGGAGAAGAAGGCTCAGGATAGCCTCTTGTGCTCCCAGGATACCTGGCACACCAGGTACCTTGTGAATTCCTGTCAGGGATAAGATCATCCCATTCCTGGAACTGGAGTTAGCTCTGGGTCTCATCTAGTCCACTATCTTGTTCTTCAGGTAAGGGACAAAGGCCTAGATTGGGGAAGGGCTGTCCACCATCTAAATGGGCTCCTGGTGTCTAGGGACCTGTAAAAGAAGCAGAGGAACCAAGCTTTCTATCGCTACACCACCTGGCGGTCCAAACTCCAGTCCAACTCCTTCCCTGGACATAACAGAGCTCCGGGTAAACCCAGTGAATGTTTCTGCAGACCTTCCCAATAGCGGCTGCTCTGTTAGATGCTGAGGCTGATGACCACGGGTCTGAATTACTAACTGGGATACCCTTGGCCACACAGAGTGGTCTGAGAGACTGACCCGTGTGAGATGAGGACTCTTGAGATTCAGAGGAGCGAGAAAAGCAGCTTCCTTATGGCTCAAGGCCATGGCTGCTCCTTCAGCCTGGGAGCCAGCAGGAACTGGCGGTGAGAACAGAGCTGCTCCCGAAGGCTCTTGAACTAGAGAGGCAGAGTGGGATTAGGGGTGTGCTGACAAGTGAGGTGATGGGGCCAGATGGGGGGATGTGTCATCTGGCCAGGTTGGGCTGGGGAACAATCTCCAGGCTACAGTCAACGGTGAGCAGCAAGAAAGAAACAGGACCAGTCAAGCTGCCTTCAGTAATGTAGCTATTTCTGCTCTTCAAGGGGCTGAGGCTGGCTGCACTCTGAGATCATTTCAAGCGATGGGAAAGTCTTCCCCAATCTGGGCTTCTGTCCCTCGTCTGACAATAATTCACAGCAAAGAGACAACTGACCTCTCCATGCCTGTAGACACTGATCAGGGAAGGAGTTAGGATTAATAATAATGATAATTGCATTAAAGAAAAAAGTAATTTCAAAGCTGGTCCTATGTGGGTTTCTGAACGTGGCCCAGAGGCAGGCTGGGGCAGGACTGAAGTGCTCTGTGGGAGACTCAGAGAGAGGTGAGGGAGAGTGTTGTGGGGGAGACAGAAGTCTGCTGGGGGCTGGGGCTCAAAGAGCTGAGATGGCCAGAGAGAAGATGGGGATATGACCTATGTGCAACAGATCGCTGGTAGTTGATGGTTTTTTTCCTACTAAGATGCAACACAATTTCCCCAGTTCTATGCGGGAAAAATATGTTCCATATGCCTTATGCTACTTCCTATGTTGAAGGAAACCAATGAAAGAGATCTATGCGTTACATTTGTCTTGATACAAAGAGATGAAAACAGTCCCAGGAAGGAGGGAGCAAAGGGAAGGAGGGGGGAAGAAAAGGAGGGAGGGGCAGAGGGTAAGAGAGAGAAGCATGATATCAGAGAAGATGGGATTGGAATTAAATCCCCAAGGTCCTACAGACAGTCCTAGACTTTCGGTGGGTTGAGGGCTTCTATTTTCTCTCACACATAACAAGACAGGACGGTCCTGCTAGGCATTCTGGTTTTAATTTTGTGTGCAACTCTCTGGCTGGTCAGGAAGAAGACAGATGAAGTGGGACTCACGAAGTCCATTGAAGACATCATGGGGCCTTGAGGAGGTCCATCCTCTAGGGGTCTAAATTTTAGGTCTGCTAGGAAGGCCTTTGCTCTGCTCACATTACCAAAGATCCTTTGCAGGGTAGAGAAGGAAGTGGGATTGTCATTCTGTGTTAGATATGCACGCATGCACACGCACACACACACACACACACACACACACACACACACACACCTCTTCCCATGTGATATAAATAGACCCGCTCCATGTTTCCCCACTTCCTCTTGCTCTTTGTTAAAACTACTCTTAAATTATGGATTGGCTCATTACCTGCCAGTTAAGATGACTGATGGTTTCATCTGTATCGCAGGGCAGTTCTGGGGACGTTTTGACTATGACGAAGGACACACTCCTTTCTTTCCCACCTAGAAACAGACACCAGGTCCTGCCCTTAGTGCCCCCTGCAGGGGGTTGAGGGCTTGTTCTATTCTCTCTCATACCCACAAAGGAGGGAGGTCCCGCTAGGCGGTCCGGTTTTAATTTTGTGATCAACTCTAAGTGTTTTGTTCTCTACAGAAGTATGATACTTGAACATGTACAGAAATCATGACGGGAGCCCTTCAGCAGGCCTTACCAGTGTTAGACAGACTGCGGGGTTATCAGTCTTCCACATCATGTACTTCCTTGTACTACATGCTGAGGAAAGCTTCCTCAGGAAGCTAGCGCGGGCGCCTTCATCCAAGGAGGATGGCCTAAATGGAGAAGCTCCAGGAACCATTTTACATATAAGATGAACCAGGGACATCAAGTCTGGAGAAGGGCAGAGGAAGGCGAGGCCACAGCTGTTACTGAGGACTTTCACCTACGCCAGAGGGGAGTGAGACAATGTAGCTTAGGCAAGGGATGTTGTTGGCTCATGGTAAAGGGCGCTTGAATCAGCCTGGAGAAAGGCTCAACCGAGCATTTTACCAGCATCATCGAGGTTCTCTTCTCCAGTGGCCTGTCTTCACTTATGTGATCCATAGCTGCACCCCAAACTACATCCTCGGGGCTCTGACTCATACCATCGCTCAAATATTTCCTCCTCACGTGGCAGGAAGCCTTCTTAGTCATCAGTAGCCCTGGATTCATATTCTATTTCGAGACCCCATCAGGAAGAGATAGTCTTCCCATGCCCGTCTGTGGAAGAGTTGGTAGGCCCGATCAGTTGTCTCAAACTAGAAACCCAGTCTTGTCCCCGAACAGCTCCCATAGCCAGGTCAGGGGCCCCATCAGCTCCCTGATCTGGGGAAGACTGCAGTCAGACCCACCTAAAGCACATTAACTAGATTCCCTTCTAGAAGGTTCTATTGATGCAGGGAGGGTAGAAGTGGTGCCAGGCAGACAAAACCAGCAAATGCTCCGCATGACCATCTACAAATTTTGAGAGTATCTGTTACTTTCCGTTTGGATAGAGCAAGTTCAGTCACACCATCCTCTTTCTTAATATCTTTCTATAGCTGCCCATGGCCCGGGAGATAGCGTTGGTTCCATACAAAGAAGCCTGTGCTCCGGCCTGTCCCCTGCTCAGCCTCACCCACCATTCCTACTCATTCACTCTCTCCTGGGTCCTTTCCACCAGAGCTGATAGATCCCCACTCCCTCCTCCCAAAGCAGGGGCCAGGTTTTTCCCTCCGTCTAAGCAATTTAGCCAGAAACAACATAGCTCCCTGAAACATAGCTCCCACCCCAGCATGGCTAATCGCTGCTCCCAGAGGTGGCTGCCGTGGAAACACAAGGCCTAGAGCTGACTTGAAGTCCTTCCCAAGCCCTATCCTACCTCAAGGATGTTACTCCTCCCACCGCTGGGCTGATCCCAGATGCCTGTCCCTAAATAGAGTCCAGGACTAAGTGAGCCCACCCGTGGCAGCCTCAAGAACTGTTTTCCCCCTCTCAGATCTAAAGCTTGACCCAGAATTGACCTTTTCCCTGAATTACTGATTATAGAGTATCAAAAAGATACCCATGGATCCAAAGATCCCCTGAAGCCTAAAAGTCAGGTGGAAACAGCACCTTAGGAGAGACACCTGCTCCCAGGTCTCGGATGTGCTTCCCTGGGCAGCTTCTGCTTTATCTGACAACATGAACATTGCTTTCTACATTCTCCACCCCCCCCCCCGCTCCACCCCAGCCCCCAATCTTGTGCAAACAACTCTGGTCCCGGAGTGTTATCTATAACTTTTCGAGAACACACCAACCTAGAGCATAGGATAATGTGACTCCAAATTAGGACATGGTGGTGTTCTGAGTAAACAGTCCCCAGAGGCACAATTTAAGTAATTCCAAACGTCTTTTGCTAAAGGGTATTCGCATCTCAGAGTTGGGATTCTCTTTAGGACTCCCTCGCTGTTTTCCCAAGAAAGACTGGCACTGGCGGTTGGAGGGTGGGGTTGTTTCACGAAGGTCAAGTGGTGAATTCCAGAACAAAAGAGTATCTTCTGCAAGCAAATTTTAGACTCCACCAGGAAGGCAGTGCCATTTCTTCTCCTGGTTAAAAAAAGAACAACTTATTATAATGTTATAACTTTAGGACAGCGAGCAGAGAGGAAGGGTGGAGGCTGACTTCGAGGTTGTGTTGTGGGAGACCTATTAAAATGTCTAATCAGAACCCAAATCAAATCAGACATGGGAATTTCTCAGACTGTTCCGAACAGCGACATGTTATATAACATGGGCTCAAAAGCAAGGAACTAAATTTCTAGGTAGCAAAAATGAAGCAAATGTAATAACCGTAGAAGGTCTGAGAGCCCATTCCCACAGAGTTGGGGCAGGCAGTAGTGAAGTTACCTAAAGAGGCCTTGATAACTCAAGACACTAACTGGCTCCCAAGGAAAGAAACTCCACCCGCTGATGAGTTCACACACAAAAGCAGAGTCCAGTGTCAGGACAGACACCCTACTGGCTCACACCAGAGAGCCTAGAGATGAGGAACTAGGCTTAAAGGAACCTTTGGTTCATTAGACACTTAAAGAAGTCAATGAAAGTCCCACATAATAAGGATGGAAATTTATGACCTAAGGACAAGATGATTTGAAGTCGCAACTCTGATCACCAGTTTGTCTATCTCTCTTTTTGTTTCGTGCACTCCAAAGCCTCCTTAGACACACACGCCTGGGAGCCACCCTGACCCTTGAACTGATTCTGTGTGATGCATTCTTCAGCCTTAGAAATGCTCCTCGCTTGGACTCTGCTTTACAGGATGTTAGTAGAACCACCACCAACAGTGTAATCAAAAATTAGACATGAATTATTTAAACACCTTAATTAAAAGGCATGGATGGTCAAGATGGAGTTTTTTGTTTCTTTAAACCCTAGTCCAACTAAACACTTCCTACAAGAAATCACTATAAATATAGTTATAAATAGTCTAAAAGTGCCCCTTATTTCTATAAACTGCTGCTGTTCTCCCAAATTATCTTTCTTCTACTGCTTTACAGGAATTGTTCCTCAATAATAGCCCTTTGTCTATGGTGACCATGTAAACCCTTACCCACTTATTATACTTTCGAGATCAACAGATATTAGTCCAGAAGGGACACTGAGGAAGTAAGCACAAGCTAAGAAAGCTGGAAAGTTGCACCACTACTGCCTATTATGTTTGCTTCCAATTTTTCTTCAACTATATTAATTACTTTAAACGTCAGTAGACAGCTGGGCATAGCAGCACCCACCTTTAATCCCAGCACTTGGGTGATCCTAAGTATAGGCAGATCTCTGTGACTTTGAGGCTAGCCTGGTCTATATAGTGAGTTCCAGAAGAGCCAGGAATACATAGAGAAACTTTGTCTAAAACAAAAGCAAAAACAAAACCTTTGATCTTAAATCAAAGATTAGAATACATGGTATATGGAAAGTTGCAAAAGAAAGTTCAGCCCTACAACCCAGTTTTTCCTACAGTAATATCATGTATTAATATGGTACATTTATTACAAACTGATCATCAAGTACAAAAGCATCATTATTAAGTAAGATCCATAGTTTCCATGAGGGTTTTTTCTCTGGGTTGTACATTTCTATGACAGTTGACGAACATCTAATTCCATTTATCCACTACTTGTAGTATTATGAAGAATCTTTTGATACCTTAAAAATGCCCTGAATTTTTTTATTCTTCTCTCCCACTCTCCCCTGAACCATTAGAACCCATCAATAGTTTTTAAACCATATCTGTAATTTTTCCCTTTTCCCAGTGTCATATGGTCAGAATGTAGGCATTCAGACGGACTTCCTTCACTGAACAATATGCACCCGAATTCCTTCCTTGGCTTCTTGAGGCTTGACAGCCTTTTTTCCTCCATTGACGAATATTATCCCATTGCACTTAGATACCGCAGTTTGCCATTCACCTACTGAAGAATGTCTTGGTTGCTTGGAGTTGCTAGCAATTATGAACAAAGCTGCTATAAACATTTGCATACAGGTTTTTTTGTGTGGACAACGTTTTCAGCTCATTTTGGCAAATACCTAAGAGCATAATTGTTGGAGCATATGGTGGGACTGTGTTTGGGTTTGTAAGGAAAGTGCCAAACTGCCTTAGAAAGTGGCTGTGCCATTTGCATTCTCACCAGCTATGAATGAGAGCTCTTGCTCCACTTCCTCGCCAGCATTTGACGCTGTCAGTGCTTGGAGTTTGAGCCTCGTTAGGTGGCATGTGCAGTGGCATCCCATAGCCGCTCTGATTTGGAACTCATCCCTGGATGTATCATCGCCCATCTTTCCACGTGCTTACTTTTCACCTGTGTGTTTCTTTGAGTTACACATTTGTTCAGCTCTATTGACTATTTTTAGACTGGATTTCAAGACTCAGTTGTGTATTTTGGATGGAACGGTTTCCTCTTTATAATTGTGCATGGGTTTAACCTTTTCTCCTACCTCTGCCTTGTGTCTTTATTTTTGTGACAATGTCCTTCACAGGGTAGGACATTTTTATTTGGAGAAGTTCATTTTTAGCAACATTCCCTTTTCTGGATTATCTTTTGAAGCGTCACGTCTAAGATGTCATCAAACCCAAGATTACCTAATTTATCTATGTCCTCTTCTAGAAATACCACAGTTTGGGGATGGCTTAGGGCCAATGACTGAGCATGCAGAGGGGGAACAGAGCTTGGTCACTCCTTCTTGCCTTGAAGTTCCTCTGTGAGCAATCTTTGCAATGGCCCAGACTCCCTCCCACAGCCTCAGCAGTCTGCAGCTTTGTTCTAGCAGCTTCTCTACCTTCTCCTTTTCCTTTCTGCAGGGTCAGAACTTGGTCAAGCTGGGAAAGTTCTCCCTGCTGCTTCTCTGTTTCTGCCCCCTCTTCTCTTTATCCTGAAAAATCATCTGCCCTCCTGGCTCGCTCTATCTATCTATCTATCTATCTATCTATCTATCTATCTATCTATCTATCTATCATCTATCTATCTATC
>NW_004949204.1:299796-322249 GCF_000317375.1 Microtus ochrogaster
ATCTATCTATCTATCTACATCTGCTTCCTACATTCTGCAACAGACACAGCACATGAAGCTTTGAATTACATGGAGATGAAGGCAATAGAGTATCCATCTATTTAGCACTGATCCTCAAAGAGCTGGTGCAGTGACAGCACAGCGTCCACGACAAAAACTTCCCACTTTCTGGAAGCTTCCAGACCATTGAGAGACACTGTCTTCTGCAGTGGCTTGGTTCTGTACTGTAGCTATGGAAATTGTCCTGTAGGCTCGACCTAAATACTTCCTTTTCAACACTTTTTATAATTCTTACGTGTCTTCATTTTCTGTTGCTATAACAGAATATCTATGGTGTTGATTTATGAAGGAGAGGGAGAGGGAGAAGAAAGAAGAAGAAGGAGAAAAAGAAGGAGAAGAAGAGATTTCTTTAGTGGTTCTGGAGACTGGGAAGTCCTAGATCATGGTACCAGCATCCAGAGGGGCCTCATGATGCTCCATTCTATAGCAGAACTCAAAAAGCGAAGCAGGAACATGTGAAGAAGGGAGACCACACAGGGCAACCTTGCTTTGTAACAATCCTCTCTCTCTCTCTCTCTCTCTCTCTCTCTCTCTCTCTCTCTCTCTCTCTCTCTCTCTCTGACTGAGTCAGTTCCTGGAGAGTGAGAACCCACTCGCTTGAGCAAGACATTAATCTCTCCTAATGACCTCATCATCTTTGAAACCTCACCTTCAACCTCTGCCACAATGGCAGTCATATTTCAATGTGACTTTCAGAGGGGACAAACAACATTCAAACCATAGCACATACCTTCCATAAATCCCTTGCTGGTTGAAACAGCTAGAATATAAATTCTCTTTTCAGAAGCATAAAGTAAAGGCATGACTAGTTTCATAACTTGATTTTTCCTGAATGGCTACTCTATTGTCCCTGAGTGTTTTGTGTACAGTGTTTTCTTACCGATTTAGGCCAGATGTGGTGGTACACATCTGTAATCCCCCTACACGAGAGGCTGAACCGAAGAATTCCCACTCAATCCTCACTAGATCAAGGTCATTTGGGGCTACAGAGTAAGACCCTGTTTCAAAAATAACAAGATAAAATAAACAGGTAACTTTAGCAAGTGCCACATGTCTATGGATCTGTTGCTTTCTCGGTCCCATCAACAAAAATCAATCTGCTTTAATCGCTTTGTAGCAAATGTTTTAAAAGAGCCACTTCGTCCTCATTGTTCTGTGTCAAACTCGTTGGACTATTCTTATCCAATTTTCCCCTCCAGATGACTTCCAGTATTACCTTATAAAATTACTTTTTTAGAACTCTTGTTAAGTTTTTTATTGGGTTTTTACTGAATTTCTAGATAAATTTTGGAAAAATTTATACCTCTATAATATTGGCTCTTTACCCGGATCCGTTTGTGTTGAGAGTTCTCTAGATGACTCAGGAGGAGGCCTAGAGCTCGGAGGCTCACAGAGCCCTGAGCAGGCAGCTCCAGCAATGCTGAGACTGTTGTCTCCATACCCAATACAGGGGCTGTGGGAGAGAGGCCCCGGATGTCCTGAAAGAACAACCGATCTTCAGAGACAAAGACGCAGCACCGAGAGGAGACTTGAAGAATGATTAAGAATTTCCCAGAGAAAACAGTGAAGAGAATAGATTCTAGGAAGGGACGGTGTGGGCAAAGTGACCCAGGCATGAGAGAACATGAGTGGCGGGGGCTGGGGTGCAGAAATGGGGATAGGTTTGGCTTAGAAGGGGGTTTATTTGACACATTTAGTGTATGGGGTCCTGGGACTAGTCTGAGTGCTGCACTAATTCATTCAACCTTTACAACAGTCTACTCGCAAAACTATAGAAATACTGGTAGTTTCCTTTACAAAAGAAGCCAATTTGGAAGCAGTGAGGGTGTGGGGAATGTTCTGGGAATGGAAAACATGGGATTGGGTTTTAAAGCCTGAGCTTTGGTTTCCAGACACAGGGATGCTGGTAAATGCAGTCTGTGCCACCCTGGACATGTTGTTAAACACCTTTGAAAATGCCTCCATGTTAATTACTTTACCGTGATTGAGCTAAAAAAAAAAAAAAAATCTTCAGACAAAAGCAGCTTGGGAACGAGGGATTTATTTTGGCTCTTTGGGGGTATGGTCTCCATGATGGAGAAGTCAAGTCAGCAAGAATTCGAGGTAGCTGCACGCATTGCTTCTGCAGTCAGGAAGACGTGAGCAACTGGGGGGAGGGGAGACTGGAGACATGGCTCAGAGGTTAAGAGCACAGGCTATTCTTCCATAGGACCCGGGTTCAATTTCCAGCACCCACATGGTGGCTCACGACCACCTATAACAAGATCTGATGCCCTCTTCTGGTGTGCAGGCACACATGTAGACAAAACACTGCATACATAATCAATAAATAAGTAAATAAACAAAAATCGGCAAACAAACAAATAAATATTTTTTTAAAAAAAGAACAAAGTGAGCAATGAATGTCTGTCCTCAGCCAGCTTTCTCCTTTAACCCAGGGAATGGTGCCACCCACAGTGGGTGGGTCTTTCCACCTCAATTAGTCCAATTAAGACATGCCCTCCCACACAGGTGTCCCCATGGTCTGCTCCAGGGTGATTCTAGATCTCATCAAGTTGACAGCTGAGATTAACCATCCTGGCCTCTTTGTCTATAAAATAGGAGTGACTGTTTTTCCTTCACAGTGTCCTTGCGAGAATGACCTGAGGAAGTCCCTTCAGCCAAATACCTTTTTGAGCATCGCTGCGTGGCAGATGCCTTCTGGACCCAGAGAGCAGGGCTGCATAAAGCAGACCCAAGTCCTGCTTTGTGAGCTTGAATCCTAGTGGACGCCCACAGAAAAGACATCGCCTTCATTTCAGGTAAAATGGCTGGAAAATGATAAAGCCAGCATCTTGGCTTGTGCTCCCCAGGAGAAGTCCCAGGAAGGAGGACCTGGAAAGGAAGTGCTCCCCAGAAGCTATGCAGGTGGCAGGAAGAGTAGGACAAGGGGCTCGAGTAAGGTCCCTTCTTACATCAAGTCGCATCTGAAGACTTCAAATGCTGCAGGACACTGGCAATGACTCGGCTTTCTACATGACCCCCATGGATCCATGTCCCCAGTTACTGGCTGAGGAACAGCACGGATAGAAATTCCCAGGCATTTCTGCTACCTGCACCAAAGCAGGCTCCGGTGGCCCAAGGAGGAATATCTGGAACAGGGTCACAGAGAGGAAGAAGAAAGGGAAGGAGAAAGGAGGGATCAGGACCATAGGGATGGCTACGAACCTGGGTCCAGCCCATCAGCACACTGCTCTGTTGCTCACAGAGGCTGAAGGATTTGCCTGGGGAGACTGCATTCTGCAGTGTCTACTAACTGACATGATGTCAGAGACTCAACTCAATAAAGGTTTCCATTGTAGACAAAGACAGTTGCACATAACTTAGCAATATAGGCAGGGTGGGTAGCGTGCTATGCTGTTAGGGTCGGACAGCCTACCCCAGATCAGGAAATGAAGGTCGTCTGGTCCATTGGAGACAGAGAGATCTGGAGTCTGAGTCTAGCTTGGCTATCACTAGGTGAGTGACTTTAGTCCTGGGTCTTCCTCTCCTGGGCAGTTTCCTCATCCAAGGTGGGAAGCCTGATGGTCTCTGAGATTCTCCACCATTCGTCAGATGTCTGAGACCCTAAGGCAGTGGGCGGAGCTCATGAAGAGGACAAAGATTTTGGCTCCAACTGACCACCTCCGTGCTCAGTCACACAGCCACACAAAACCTAGACATTTACAGCCATCTGATGGAAGCAAGCAGTTCTTGCCCAGCTGACTTTCGTGAGTACTTGAAGGCATATCACACGATAAGGCTTCGTGATAATCACTTGTGAGCTTCTGTTCCAATCTTGCCACATGGTAAGAACTCTATGCGTTTGTGCCTCAGTTAGTACACTGAGTGGGTAAGAACCGCACCCACAGCTGCGCTGGTAAACACTCAATAACTGCCATCAGGGAGAAGAGTCCTGTTTTTAGGGGTTTCCCTTTGGAGCTAGCCACCTCTTGTGACTGAGGAGTTGGATTTCAGGAGCAGGAACAGCCAGCCCCAGAGTGTCACTGACTGTCCACTGTATTTATGGGAACACCGAGAGTCACTCAGCTCATACCAGCGGTGGCAGGACCTGGAACAAAGCCTGCCTGCTTCTAGGCTTCATGCCCTCCTTGAAACTGAGCAGTGTGCTTTTTGTGACCAGGGGAGACCACGCTTTGCAACAGAAGAAATGGGTCCTAAGCCTGACTCTACCACTTTTTAGCTCTAAGATCCTTGGGTATATGTATTTGTTTGTTCACGGAGTGAGTGACCAGCACACGGGTCTCTCTCTGACTCTGACAAACATGGCCGAACTTTGTGACAAGAAACAGGACTCCCGTCCCACCCACCCTTTGACGAAGGGTCTGTGCCCCCCTCAACTCTGTCCCATGACCCCCAACATTCCAGCATAGTCCCTTGCTTCCGCCTTTTCCCATGAGTTCCAGCTCTGCAAAAAGCCAGAACCCTCCTCAGAGCTGCTGGAGCCTTGTGCCCTATAAATCAGGGCATGTCCTGAGCCGCGAGACCAAAGGAACACCCTGGAAAAGTCAATGATTTGATGATTGTTTTTAAACATCATTCCACCAAGGCCAGACCTATCTGTGAGATTAAGCTGCCTTCCAACTCTGCCTTCAGCAAAGACTCTCGGGGCTCAGTGTTTCTTTTCTGTTTCTTTATCCTTAGGGACGGTGATTCTCAGCCTTCCTAATACTGTAACCGTTTGATGCAGTCCCTCATGTTGTGGTGACCCCCAACTACAAAATTACTTCATTGCTACTTTGTAACAGTAATTTTGTTACTGTTATGAATCATAATGTAAATTTCTGACATATAGGATATCCAAAATGCAACCCCAAAGAGTTTGAGACCCACAGGCTGAGAACCACTGCTTTGGGCTTATTTTCCATGTAGCACAGGCTGGCCTCAAATTTGCTTTGTAGCCAAGGCTAGGCTTGAACTCCTGATCCTTCTGCCTCTACTTCCCAAGTGCTGGGATTACCAACATCTCTTCCTTGGTATTCAAGAAGCAAGGGGGAAAAGGGTCCTCCCACATAGCCCAGGGTTCCTGGAAGTCATGTCCTTTTCTCCAATATGACTTGGGCCCTCATTAACTCCATCTGGGTAATTTTGCCAGAGGCCAGGGATCTTTAAGGACTTCTGTAAGGAGACTGCATTAGTCACTTTTTCTTGCTGTCTACCATACATCACCGCAGGGGAAAGCCCAGTGGGAAACATGAGTGGCTCTAGCTGTGGCAGCAGGGGTGGGGGGCTGAGGATCACATCTACAGTCAGGAAGCCCAACTAAATGAACACTGCTGGTTGGCTGTTTTCCTGTTTTCCCTTTCTAGTCAGTTCAAATAGCCAATGGGATGGGTGCCACCCATGGTTAGGGTGGATCTTCCTGCCTCTGCTAAACCTCTATGGAAATAGTCTCTCAGGTATAACTATAAGTGTGTCTCCTAGGTGGTTCCAAAATCCTGCCAAGTGGATGATGAAGCTGAAACCTCACGAAGATAGTGGGCTTTTATAGGATGGGCCTGACCCTAAGTCATATGATCTCCTTCTCTGTCTGTCTGTCTGTCTGTCTGTCTGTCTGTCTGTCTGTCTGTCTCATTATTGTGCTTCCACTTCCACCTTAGTCATCCTGGATTCTCTGGGATCTCAAAGATACAGAGTGTGACAGGGATTGTTTTTTCAGCAAAGATAAGAAAGATATCTAGATTTTCTGCTCCTGGGGAATGCTGTAAGGTTGTGGAACTGGAAAAATCACAGACTGTAAAACTAAAAAAGGAGAAAGATGGGTTGGATGCTGGCCTTGGGAGGACAGTTAGCCTGGAGTTTACTCACTGGACAGCTGGGGCTCTCCAGAGCGTTTTTGATCTGGAGCTAGGAAGTGCAGACTTGGGATTTGACAGGAGACCATTCCTTCTGGGAGGATATGAGAAAGATCTCTAACCATAGGAGGAAGGTCTGGGAGGCTGAGAGGGGGCCTGGAAATCCCTATGACATGGGCTCATAGAAGGCCCAACGAGAGTGAGCCCTGGGGCTAGGGTTTGTCTTTGCCCTGTCTTAAATGTGATAAAGTCCAGATCTTTCCTTAAATATATTCCTGGGAAGTGATCTGAACAATCTAAAAAGACAAAGTCACCAGCCCCTAAGGGAGCAGGCTTTAGGAGTCAGGTGGCCTGGGGATTCGCCTGTTGCTGTTAGACTGGACGTTAATGGTCTCTGAGAAGAGTCTCCCTGTGGAAACCTGGGTTCAGAACAGGTAAGCCAGTTGGATGGGGTAGGAGTCCAGTCAGACAGGTCCCAGGTTAATCAAGAGACTTCCCACATACGTAACCATGGGGTAATGATTATTATTGCAAACTGGGCCTTGTCAGAATCCCGGGTCAGTCAAACAAGAGATAAGTATTTACATCATGAGTAAATACATGTTCATCTTGACCAACGTGGTCCAGCCCAGTGCAGGTTGTGTGGTGCGTTGTGTGTGTGTGTGTGTGTGTGTGTGTGTGTGTGTGAAGGTAGGTAGTATGTATACAAGTGAATGTGTGAGTGTGTGCATGTGGAGACCAGAAGATGTCTTTTCCTATCGCCCTCCACCTTATTTCTTTGAGACAGGATCTCTCAATGAACCTGCAGCTCATTGATTCACCCAGACTGTTAATGATGTCTCCTAATTCCCGACCTGCCCCTAGGCCACCTCTGCTTAGTTCTGTCCCCAAACAGAAAGGGCCAGGAGTATAAGAACTGTGTAAAATCTAAGGGACCCGCCCACTATGATCAGGACCAGTGGTCTGCTGCGCCTACATCATAGAACGCAACGTGGTCTCTGGAGCGTTCATAGAGTCAAAGATATGGAATTTAGAAATGAACTTGGGAAAGTGTCATACCCTGAGACCCAAGGGTCCTGCGAGAGAGACCCAGAGAATCTCAACTGGAAATGGTCCCCATTACCTTCTAGTTAAAGACCTTGGCCTCTCCCAACACTAAAGAGGAATCCCCCAGAGACTGCAGCTTTACGCAGTGGACCCCTGGGCTGGTAAGGACTCTTTATATGGCTATTCCTGGGTCACAGAAAGTGCTCAGTGCTGACCTGGCCCTACCCTGAGCCTGCTAGTGCCTGTTCTTTCCGGCAAAGCTTTCTCTCCACGCTCGGACCTAGCTCTAGAACCTGAACCTAGGTCACTTCCCTGAGCCCAGGCAAGCACTCCAGCCTAGCCCACCTCACAAGAGAAGCCTGGCTGAGGGTCAGGGGGAACTCTAGCTAGGGCAGGAAAATGCTATCTAAACATGTCGTGGGGCCTGGGGCCTGGTGTCTGGCTGGCTGTCACCCGGGACCAGGTGGGCCTCTGACACACAGCAGGAATTTTCCATTGGCGCATCCTCTCTGTCTGGTTGGGATCCAAGACCTTTTCAGATTCCCCACCCCACCCCCTCTCCCTTTTACTCCAGTTGTCTCTTCTGCCTGGTGGATACACACCTCAGGGCACAGAGCATGAGGACCTGTCAGAACCTAAAATACAGAATTCTTGGGGTGGAAAAGTGAAGAGGTGCTTTAAAAAAAAATCTACAGACAATGAAAGTGAAGTTCAGAGAGAAAGTGTCCAAAGTCGGCCAAACATGGCTTCGTCTAACTCGGATGCAATTCTGTTCTCACTGTACCCATTTCCCAGGCTTAAGGACTAACAGACACACAAATGACATTCAAAGATGCAAGCAAGAACTGAGCCATTCACGCTCGGAAGCCTCCGAGTCACAGAAATCTCCACAATGGACAGCTGAACATGTGGGGACACATTCTTCATGTCATGCTGGGGTAGAAGTGGCAACTCCAATAGCTCTTTCTCTAAGGCAAGGTCTGTGGGGGTGTCCCGCTCTTACGAGGCCTGTGTACCCCTCATCTCAGTGGAAGGGGTGGTTTCTATGCTGGAGCATAGGTACTTGACCCTGTAACTAGAGTATTCCTAGAGTAGTAATAAGAGCCTGGACCTAGTGTAAAATACAGACAAGGAGGCCAGGCCTTCATATTGGAAACCTGCTGGGCTTATGTGTGAGCCTTGTGGGATCTTTGTTAAACCATAGGGATAGGCCCACAGGGTACAGCCCTGAGTTTCCAAGGCCACGTTCTTGGTAGTCAGGGTGATACGTGTGCCTGCGGCGGGGAGGTCACAATCAAAGGGAAAAGCAAAGCCCACAAGCTGAATGGCATTGTATAGCTTCCTCCTCCAGACCCTGGGTGTGCCCCCCCACCAGAAACAACTCCCTGAAGCTTGGGTGTTCACAAAACTGGACTCCCCTGGAGACTCCAAGCTATGCAGGGAGAGAGCAGGTGGGGAAGGTGGTGGCAAGAAGACACAGGGTGCTATTCGGTATGTGGGGTGCTATTCAGTATGTGGGGTGCTATTCAGTATGTGGGGTGCTATTCGGTATGTGCAACCTCCCACTCCCATGAAAACCAGAGCCAAGGTCCCAGCTGCCAGCCATCATCCCCTAAAGTAACTTCTATGAAGCAAAGTCAGAGTGTCAGAGGGGAAACATTTAGGAAAAAAAAAAATCAGAGAAAACCCAGCCTGATTCCTCAGATATATTACTGCGAGCTCCCTGCAGGTTTCATAAATGACAGCTCTCAGCTGGGAGGGAATCTTTCCCCCACGAGATGTGTTGTTGATGTGTTTAGACATTTTTAGCTGCAACAACCAGCAGGAAGTAGAGTACAGGAAGTTGCTAACCTCATAACGTGTAGGCTAGCCTACAACCAAGAAACAAGCAGTCTGGAAAACCAGCGGTGCTGACTGAGGTTGAAAAGCCCTATCCCACGGCACTTTGAGTTCCCAAAGAAGATGTCTAGGGTCCAGGTGTGGTGAACATGTGTTCTTTGTGTGAGCATGAGTGTGTATGGAGGCCAGGAGGACAGGCTTAAATGTCATTCTTCAAATGCCATCCATTTTCTTCCTCTTAATTCACGGGGTCTCTTATTGGCCTGAAGCTCCAAAAACAAAGTAGGTTACTTGTGAGCCTCGGGGTCCGGCTACCTCCACCTCCCGGGAGTGTGTTTGCACATACATGCTTCCAAGCCTTACATGGAACTGGGGGTTGAACTCAGTTCTTCACGCTTCCAAGGCAAGTACTTTGCCAATTGAGCCATCTCCCTGGGCCTGTTCTTCATCCTTTTGGGCCACCCAGCACACACTCTCCTTGGCCAAATAGTTGGTTTTTATTGCTACGAGAAAACACCAGAGCCAAGGCAAATCACAGAAGGAAGAGTTTATTTTGGATTTACAGTTCCAGAGGGTTAGAGTCCGAGATGGCAGAGCTGCGGCAGCAAGAAAGCAGACAGCCAGAGCAGCGGCTCAGTCTCAGCTCGCACACAGGAAACACAAAGCTCAACTGGTATCGCACATGGCTTTTGAAACCCGACCCTAGTGACACACCTCTTCCAACCAGGTCAAACCTCCCGATCCCTCCCAAACAGTTTGACCAACTGGGGACCAACTCTTCAAGCATATGAGCCCATGTGGGTCATTCTCATCCAAACCACCACACTCATGCTTGAAGATGTCTCCCATGTTTGGAGGCAGGGATGGCCTTCAGGTACAGGAGCTGGAAAGATCAGTTCATTGCCCCAGCTTCTCTTGAATGTAGGGGGCAGGTCCATGACTTCACTCCACCAGTAAGTTGCCTTCCCCCAGAAGAACCAAGTGCAGAAAAAGGAGGGCCCCTGCAGAAAGTGTTACACAAAAGTGGAAGCCATGGCAGCCTATCTTCAGAAGTGGTGGCGGTAGTGATGGGTACAGAGGCCGTACTGGTGCTGACGGAGCTGGTGGCCCAAGCAAAAGTGTCTGTAGGGCAATGGAGCCTTCCTGGGATCAGTCCTACCATGTGACCTTGAGTGTTGCTTCTGGCTGCTTCCCTTCTGACCTTGGCTTCCTGATCCTACAGAAGGTACTTTGAACTATCTAAGGTCTTCGGAATAAATCATTTCTGAGCTTAAATTAGGAGAGTTGACTTCTGCAGCTTGCAATCAAAGGCTGAGAACAGCTGAGCTCCCCAAACATAACTGAGCCTGGGCTTCTCTCTTCCACAGAACCCCTCAGGGGACGCTGGTCTCTGAGCGTACTTTGAGGCCTGCTGACCAAACTGAAAGTCAAGTGGGAGTTCCCTGACCTTTGACCCAACCAGAGCTCGCCCCCTGTAAGAGTTCCACCTCTATCCCAGCCCCCGAACCGTGGAGGAACCCAGCGCCTGTCTCTTGCTCTCCACTGAGGCAAGACTCCCCCATAATGACCCTCCTCTTCACTGCCACCCAGAGTTGAGAATAACTGCAGCTGGCTGCAGCCTCCAACCAAAACATAATCAAGGGATGGGAATGATTGGACTTGTCAGATGAAGGTGGGAGGAAGAACCGAAAACGTGCATCGAAAATCTGTTGCTTGATTGGGGTGACGCTGCTGGCAAGGCGAAGGAAGGTTTCAAAAGAAATGAGGCTTTGAGAATCTCTCGGAAGTCAGGAGGGAATAGGGAGAACATTCCAGAAAGGCCAGGTGTTCCTCACCTCAAGAGGAGAGTGACTCTATTTCAAGCAACACCCTGAACCCCATTCCAGGTGTACTCACAGAGCAATTTCCAGAACTATCTGTCCATTTACTCACCAATACCTGTGGAGCACCTGTTGTCCCTGGCAGCTTGTCCCCATCTTTCTGGAACCTGTGGTCTAGAAAGGAGACTTGGGATGAAGTGAACCTTTGTTGACATGGTGTGCCACCACGGGTATGGGTGAGAGTGGACTTTTCTGCAGCAGAGAGTACTTTGGGGAAATGGACCATCAGAGTTCCCAGAGGGAACAAAATGGAAGTATAAGCTAACTACTCCATTTATAGATGAGGAAAGTGAACTCTGGAAATAAACCCTGGCTCTTCAGCATCTCCTTCACTGTCCTTTCCCCTGCTCCAGGTGTGTCTGTGTGTGTGTCTCAGACAAGTTCATTCACCTCTCCATCCAACTGTAATCCAGGCTGGCTGTGATGTCCACATGAATTAAGATGTTTATAGAAATGAAAAAAAAAAAAAAGCTTGGGGGAAGAAGTTAATCTCTATGTGGGAATGAGGGGGTCCGGTTTCACGAGGTTAATGTCTTGATTTTTATTAATCCCTTTTCTGTTTTATTCAAAGAGGATTTGGTGTTCCTAGTTCCAGCTGGGAGCTTAAGAAACAGAGCAGTGATTCTCGGCCTGCTGCCTTCCCCTGCAGCTTTAGAGCCCAGCATTGCAGACCTGAGAACGGGGATGGCTCAGGCCAGTTCCATGCCTCAGTTCCCTGCTCTGTCTCCGATTTTGTCCAGAAGTGTCCCTTTCTGTCCTTCTCCCTCCTGTTGGAAAGATAACTGGCCTGGCTCAAGCGACAAAGGGCTCAGACCCTGGTGGCAAGACAGGATTGATAAGGGGAACAATTAGAGAGGCCTGTCCTGGCAGCTGAGGGACAACCACAACTTTCTGTTGGGACCTCCAGGTGTGCAGAGGGGAGAGAGACCACAGAGTATTATAGGGACTATGACAAGGCACGGCCATTCCATCTACTGTCTGAGTAAGTCATCTTTCTCCTGTGAAGAAGGAAGTCTGCACACTTCTGTCAGTCCCATGGGCAGATGGACAGACACCTTGGGTGGCCATTTGTCTCCCCCAGTTGAGCCATTGGAGTTCAGCTACCTTTTACAGCCCCACTCCCTCAAACCTACAAACTCCTTTGTCCCCACATACCAGGTGAGAACCCCCTCCATGAAGATGTTGCACTTCACAGGGGCCCCAATCCATGGTAATCATGGTCCCAGAAACAGACTCCAACGAACAAGCGTGTTCTGGCTTCTCCAGACTTCCAAAGTCCAGGCAGGTTTCTGCTCTAACTGGGCACTCTGACCATCATGGGAGCCCCCTTTTCTCTGCTGTGCAAAGATTTCTATTATGAAGAAACAAAAGTGGGAGCTGAGCTCAGTGAAATCCGCGTGCTAGGGTCATTTTAACCTGGCCCGCTCTTAGGCCTCTGTTTGCTCGCCATTTGTTAGGGAAGACTTTGGGTCAGCTCAGGCTCCACCCCACACCTTCCCTTCACCACTCATAAGAGGTTCTAAACTTCTCAGCACTATGAGTCTCCTGCTCAGGCCTCCCACAACCCACCACTCCCAGTGTCCTCTCTCAGACAGATCTCCTCAGCCTCGGGCTGGCTTTTGAGCTGGAGGGTTGGCTTGGTCTTTCACAGCTCTTATCAAAGGAGGGAACAGAGGCCTGAAGTCAGTGGCTTCCTTGTCTCATTCTCCGTGGAAGAATTCCCCTCTTGGATGCTGGGTAGAGGGAGGACTCAGACCACCCTGCAGAACCAAGAACTCATACCCTTTAGCCTCCTGCTGCGCAATTGGATCTTCTCTGGAGAATCAGGGCCGTGCACTCTGGACAGGTCTGCTGAGACTCGATTTATCATGCATCGATTAACAGACCAAGGGGTAGAGGGCCTTGGGGCTGAGGCTCAGCCCCTTCCCAAGGGTAGTGGCAGGCCATCATCAGACACCCATGGGCGTCTGGCAGCCGTTCTCCCACTTGTCCTTTCAGAGCCAGCCAGTTACAGCTCATTCCTTTGGCTCACATTGTTCCTTAACGACATCACTTTTTCCATCTCCCTGAAGGTGTTGTGCCCTTCTGCCTGAGCGCTGCCTCCCAGCTGACCTCCATCTCCCTGACACGCTGTGGTTTCCACAGCTCACTGGACCACACCATCTCTGGACAAGCAGAGATCTACGCAACTCATGGTCCGGGTCTTCCCCCACCCCCACCTTGTGCCTCCCTCTTCAAGGTAGCCTTGGTCCAAATGGGTGGGATGGGCCGGTCCCCTTCAGGTCATGGAGGGCCCTGGGTGCACCAGTCTTCCTCCAGGCACCAGCTCAAAGCCCCAACAATATCCTTTGGCTTCTGTACAGACATGGAGACCTTCTGAGTCCCTGCCTGGGCCGCGTGCCCGAGCACTGTGCCAGGATAGCTCTACCCCCCCTTCCTCATCTCCACTTTCAATGGGTCGAGAGCTGTTCCCTGATAGTCTTCTCTCCAAGCTACCTTGTGAGCCAGCGTCACTAGACCTTGGACCCGCTTCCTACCTGAAGTGGAGCATCTGTCCATCCATGGCAAATCCAGATGCCAAGTCCCCGAACCTGCCCGGCTCCTTCCGTTCAGAGCTCCTCATTCATCCATGTGACAGCGTTTCCCTGAGCTCTAGCTGTACGCCAGCCCAGCCTTAGCAGCGCCTTCTGTTCTGATTCCCCCGTTGTTGCCTGGCTCTGCCCTCAGTCATTTTTTAGTGAGGGAGCATGGCCGAGAAGGAAAAGTTAGGGCCAGCCTGATCGAGGATTGAATCCCAGCTCCCCGTAAGAACTAAGAAGTTGCTCCTGGAGGAGCCTCTGCGTCTTCCTTTACAGAGCAGGAGTGGTCCCCGTCCTGTATGGTCAGGAGCACTAAGCAGATGCTTGTATGTAACTGGTATCGCGTGTTTCTGGTATGAAGACAAGAAAGAGACCCAGACATTTAGCAGAAAGGAAAAAAAAAAAGGAATGACAGAGCGAATAGCCTTCAGGGAGACAGGGTAAGGTGAAGGGGGCGGGGCATGAGATCACTCTGGGGATTAGATAGAGCCCAGTAGGCTGTGCTCTCAATGTGTGGCGCCCCTTCTCTGTTCACCAGCCTCCAGGTAGCAGTCAAGCTTTTCCTAGCTGCACTGGAGATACCACCGCCTCTCAGGCTGGCCTTCGTGTCTGTCACCGTGGAAGCAGATGGGAACAAAGTGGGATCCTCTTCACAGCCACTGTCTTGGAAGGTGGTGAGCAGCTGCTGAGGAGCAGCAAGCCCAAACCTGATGCAGTCTGCCACCTTCTCCCTCGTCTCCCTTCAGTCCCATCCAAGGGAACCAGCTCTCCTCAGGCCCGACCCCAGCCAAGGTTGCTTTTCCCCACTCTCTCCACTGGAAATACTCAAGGACCACTTGTGGCCTCACAAGGACATTGGCTGCTGATAAGCCGGTGAGTTCCTCTCAGAGGACAGACCAAGGCCCTTGTCTAATTGCATGGGCACCAGTCATCTGATATCACCAAGGCCAGAAGAAACAGGAAGCCAGGTGGCCCCACGGTCTGCTCCTGCAAGGCCACCCTGCTCCCAAAACCATAATTATGACCATCATCAGGGCAGAGAAACTAACGCAGGAGAGCAGCCCCAGACACCAGGGCTAAGGGCATCTTCCCCGAAGGCTCCCCACAGAGATTACTTGCCTCACACCCTCCCGCCCCCCAGTTTCTGCTGGTCAGCTCATCTGTTGAGTTTGGGTCATGCCATAACTTGGTACGAGCTCAGAGTCCCAGAACTTCAGTGCCAGAAGGGACAGACGTTTTGAAAACTCCCTCCTCATCATCCCGATAATATCCAAATCCTCTCAAAGGGAATTTTTCCATAGGGAAAGGAAAGCGCTGGGTGAACCAATGGAAAGATAGCCAGTGGATGGCCAGCATCTCCCTTGTGCTCCATCTTGCTTACCCTTCACTTCCAGAACCCTTCCCCATGGCTTCTTCATACTTGAACTTAATTCTACTTTCTTGATGAATCTGGGACCCAGGTGTCATCAAATTGTGGCTTTAAAAAAAAAATCAAGGGTGTTTTGGGGAAAACTCATTTCATAAAATTTCTAGATAAAAATATGAATACAAATAAAATATCTATATATTCTAAATATATAATATTCCATCTCTTTTTGAAAACCTGGTCTGACAGGGCAGGATAAATGGCTCAGCAGTTAAAAGCATATGCTGCTATTGTAGAATACCCAGGTTTGGTTCCCAGCACCTACATTGCAGTTCACAACCATTTAAATGTCAACACATTCTTCTGGATCCAACACTTTCTTCTGTATCACGCACAAACACATGTGGTGTATATACATACATACATGCAGACAAAAGCTCACACACATAAGATAAAAGTAAGTAAAATCTTAAAACATACCCTAAATAACTGAATTCTGAATATGCATTCCCATGTTTGAATATTTTGAGAGAGAAAGAAATAGAAAGCGTGTGTGTGTGTGTGTGTGTGTGTGTGTGTGTGTGTGTGTGTGTGTACACCATGCTCATGAAGAGGCCAGAGGACATCTTTTACTGTTATTCATTTTCACAACACTGTCCATTTGTTTATTGTTTTTGTTTTGAGAAAAGGTCTCTCACTGGTCTGGACCTCACTAAGTGGAGACGGGGTCTCTCACTGGCTTGGACCTCACTCAGTAGGCTAAACTAGCTGGCCAGTGAAGCCCAAAGATCTATTTATCTCCACCTCCCCAGCCCTGGGATTACAAACGTGCACTATCCTGCCTGGTTTTTGTTAATATAGGTTGTGGGGCTAGAACTCAGGTCCTTGTGCCTGCAAAGCAAGAGATTTACTGACTGAACTGTCTAACTCACCAAACAGGTTTCTTTCAAAAAGCTCTAATCTAGATGAGAATCTAACCGAGTAGAGGTTCAGGCTTGGAATGGGCCCTCTCTAGTCTGATCTGTCCATTTGACACATGCGGAATGTAAGGTACAAGTTGGAGATGTGCTCCCTTGGGTGAAGTTCAGCTCCTCTGTAACAGAGCTGTCTCGGCTCAGGGCTTTGAGTCCACCCCACCACCACCACACAGTGCTGCAGTGCCTGGGCCTCAAGGTAACCTGAGACCACTTTGGGAGCATCCCTGGCCTCAGAAGATCCTGCCAGGCTTGTTCCCAGGCTGCTTTGGTGTCCCTGCTCACACGTGTGTCTGGCTCACACGGCTGTCCCATTGGGCTACTGCAAGGGGCTGATTAGGTGTAATTGCTTTGCTGGGAGCGAGCTATCTACTTAATAGAATCAGCTCCCAGTAATTAGCCTGCCACAGGCCCATTTCCTTTGCTGAAGCCCCAGGGCTACTGGGCATATTGCATGTTGGACCTCTGCAGGTGGCAGCATGTGGGGTGGATGTGGGTGGGCTTTGGTTTGGGAGTAGTCAAGAGAAAACATCACTGAGGAGATTCAGCAGCAAGAAGCCCAGAGCAACCCTTCTGAAGGCTGGGAGCCAGGGAGTTACAGCATTCCAGGCTGGAGGGAGAAAGAGCCTGGCGTAGACAGACTGCTCCAGAAATGTTAGACTGAACCCACGTGAATCTAGTATAGCCCCTGAACCCAATACACTCATTTCTTATAGACATACTATGTGCCAGGCATGATACTAGCTCCAAGAATGCTTCTAAAATGATCAATTAGACTATGTTTACATGCCCTCTTGACCATGAGGTCTTGACACGGGCATCACCATGCCCGGTAGTCTGTGCCTTCCTGGGAGGCCTGGAGAACACTCCATCTTATGCTGTGTTGATTGTTGGTTGCATTATTCCACAGATCACTGGTCCCTTCTTGACCCCACAGGACAAAGCTAATCCCTCCTGGGGTGACAGCTCACACGGCCCCTGTATCTTTCTCTAGGCTGAACATCCCAAGTCCTCTCCCTTGTGCCATGAACATCATTCTGGAAAGGCCTCTCATTAATCTGGTTGACAGGCCTGGAATCTGCTCTTGTTTGTCAATTCTTTGCTTCCAATGCAGTCTGGAGCTCGGCGGATAGGCCTGTACAACTCCGGATCCTGTCTGAGTCAGAACAACTATGGTCTTGGACAGTCCCAGATTCCCCTCAACATGACACTTCCAACAAGGGCTATGATGGTACTTCATCCTCTTCAATTAAGGAGAAAGACACCCACAGCCTTCCCTTGCCATCACACACACACACACACACACACACACACACACGAACGTCCTGCCTGCCCAGCACCACTCAATACACACTGGCTGATTAATCATTGCGAGTGCTATTATAATTATTGTGTTTGGTGCTGAGAACAGGCTGCCTCTGCTTCTCAGAAGCCATAAACCTGCAAAGAAGGATTTCAAGATTTGTGAGCTGTTGACGACATCTCCGGCCTTTCTTTTCTTCAGCGGCTGTGTGTTTGTCCGGAAAGATGGGCCATGGAACTCTTGGATCTCTCCGGAAGACAATCTGGGGACTTGATTCTTGCAATGAAAGTGGTAAGTACAGGAACTTATCTTGTGGTTATAGATAGGGCAGCCAGGAGAGCTGGGCTTGAGTCCCAGCTCTGGCCCTGTGTGCTTTAAGGTGTTTAGGGTATTCATGCCCCTTGTCGAGTCTCGGTTTCTACATAGGTACTAGAGATCTAAGCATTTCTCTGGCTTTGATTATGTAACTTAATTACAGGAAAGAGAATGGGTAGAGTGGAAAATGTGAAGGCTTAGAAGATAGAGGATGGGGAGGGGACCAGGACAGAGACTGAAAGAGTAAGGCTCACAAGCTCCTGCACACACATGCACACATGCGTGTTCATGCTCACATATGGCAGGCTGGAGAAGAGTCACTGTTTTTCTCTGGGTCTTACATGTTGTCTTCTGCCTGAGATCACAGTAATGGCTGAGTCCATCCTCTGTCCCTGCTTCAAGTGTGAGGATGCAGAAGATCTAAAGAAGAAAGGAAAAGAGAGAAAAGGAGGAGGCTATGGAGAAAATAGGGAGGCCTGGAAACGACATTGCAATCAGAAAGTGAGTAATAGCAAAGCTGGGGAGGAAGTGGGCAAGCTCCCACACTGCCAGGGAGAAGAAAAACCAAGATAGCCTGCTGAGGACAAGCAGCAGGATTTAGGAACACATGGGGAGGGTGTGTGGATACACTGTGACCACTTCTGGGTATGGGTCCTAGCCACAGCTCCAGCATACCCTGGAGCACCCACAGATGAGAATGCTCACTGCAGGCAGCACACAGACAGAGAAAGGAGGGCTCTCTAGTGTGGGAATGGGGACAACCAGACATGGGACCGGAAGTTTAGGGTGAGGACCTAATATTTATGCAAATGGCGGTCAGGTGCAAGCCTGAGATCCCTGGTAGGGTTTCTGAGACCAGTTGGTCCTCACTCTGACTAGGAGCTAGGATTTTGCACCCTTTGAGTCTGATCTCTCATCATCCCAGATCGAGGTAGCCTTTTTCCCTAGGCCACACAACCCAGCTAGAGCAGGACTGACTGAGAGAGCCAGGTGTTCAGCTTCCCAGCCCAGTTCCACCCCAACAGCCCACAGAGCCCGGCTTTGCTAACACTTGCCTTTTGTGTTTGACTTGGGCTTGAGATGTTAAACAAACAGTGGCTCTTGACAAATGCAAGCCGTTGCTGTGGGACCAGTTATGCTCTGGAAAGTCAAGTTAATCCCCCACTTCACTGCCTCCGGAGATACACCAAGAAACCCCTCAGTCACACCCACAACCCCACAACCCGCCGTCCAGGGCTATGACTTTGGTGTGGCACCCTGTAGTAGCGATCCCTGTTTTTCTGCCTTTGTTCTGAACCCTGGCCCCCTCACTACTCAGGCCTTCCCTGGCTGATACTGAGATGACTCTAGACCCCTTCCCCTGCCTCTGCTTGCTTCTATGAAACCCCAGGTCACACCAACCCACCCAGGTGATTGGAGCCAGCAAGAAAGGCTCAAGGAAAGTTTTCAAAGTACCTTCTCTGTCTCAACTGTTGTGCTAAAAAGCTAAAGCCCACGCCTATAAGGAGTTGGGGGAAGGCTTGTCCCTAGCCTGCTCTAACTTATAGTCTGCTCTAGACAAATGAACTAGAACTTCCCCCAAGGCTCTGTGCTAGCTCATAACTGATGGGTCAGGCCTTGAACCAGGTTTGTCTGCCTCCAGGTCAGCATCTCCACTGCTTATCTCCCTGGTCCTCCCTTGGTCTCCAACCTAACTGTCCATGCAGCAGGGATCAGAAGTAATGGAATGGAGCATCTCTGTGCCTCCATCCCTCAGGTTCACATACCTAATCATTGTAAAGTGAACAAGAGCATCATTGGGTCACAGCTAATGCTTTATTTCTCAGAAATAGAAACTGAGGCGGAGAGGCCACAAAGCTTCCCCCAGTTCACCCAGGAGCATTAGCGTCATGACCCAGGCCTCATGCTATGCAGCATGCTCCTTAGCCCTTCAGACACTTGACTCTGTCTTTGCCCTTCTCTTCCCTGGCAAGACTTGCTCCAGTTTGAGAAGCATCTTGTCTGAAGGCATGGAAGCAGGATGCTGAGGTTTTTCTGTCCCAGACTCTACTGTCTGAGTCCCTTTATCACTCAATCTGCCTGCAAATCCAGCAGAGACAGGACTGTTCTGGGTCTTGGCTTGTGTCCCAAGGACCTAAGGAAATGTGTAGTGTGTCTTTGATATACAAAGCATTATGGGAAGAACAGTACTGTAAAAGGTTCTCTACCCAGGAAAACATATCAAGTCAATAGGGAAGTCACAGTGCAGATATCTACTTGGCAAGAGGAATTGAAGCTCAGAAGTCCATAGAGGCACAAAGTACAGGACCCTTGTTAAAGTAGCTGGTTTTTCTTATGGGCGTGGGACTGGGAAGTGTTTCATGGAGATAGTAGCCTTTGGGTTGGGTCTTAAAGCCTAAGCTGGATGGCATAAGAAGGTGGAAGAGGCAAGGAGGTACCAGAATCCCAACTGATGGGAGCCCTGGAGCCTTTGGAGTCCCATGAAACATGAGAGGACACAGATGTGTTCAGAGATTACGGACGGATGGAGTAGCATGTTCAGCTGGAAATGACTCTGTCTAATGTTTAGTACACAATAAAGCATGACAGGGAATGACAAAGTCCAAACAATTTACCCTAACCTTGTTGCTGTCTCTTTCCTCAGAAACTTGTCTTCAAAGAAGTGGCTATTCCCTTTTTGCCCAATTCTCAAGAGGCCTGAGTAAACAGATGCAATCAGGCCGGGAAGGTCATGGGATGTTATAAGTGAAAGGCATGTTGATGTTTTCTGGTCCAAACCCTCCACTTAGGGATATAAAACTCAAGGAGCAGGCAAGGGAGTGGCTGGCCTCTCATGCTGCAGTAAACACAGACAGAGACAGGTCGACTTTGGGTGGACATGGACAGGTCCAAGGGTCCTGTACAGAAGGAACCAAGCAATGCTGTCAAATCTTTGGTACAGCCCAACCCAGGTCACCAGGGAGAAGATGGATGAGGTCATCCCCGCTGTCCCAGGGGCTAACCAAAAACCTTGACTGTTGCCAGCAAGTGCCTCCATCGCAACCCTCTCTCCACAAGGAACAGGATGGATGGGCAGACCCAAGCTGTCCTCTGGAATTCAGGGCATTACATGTAGGTGGGTCGGTCCCATCCATAATGGATGCCGCACAAGCTGCCATCCTACTCACGGCAGGACCTTCACTAGTGTCCTTACTGCCCAAGCCTCCATTTCCTAATCTGGAACACAAGAAGGCTGAGCGAGATGGTCTCTAAGAGTCCTTCGAGTTCTCAAGAGCCACAGTGAGAACAAGCTCCATCGAAATTAATAATAAGTGCTCTGCCCCAAAGACAGCTTTTCCCCTGTCCTGACGCTTTTTCATGTAATAATATCGCCTTTCATTTGTATAGCAGTCGAAGGCTGGCAGTCAGAAGTGGGAAAACCCGGACAGCATTCCTTCCGAAGCCCGGCTCTAGGGAGTAGCTTGCACATTCAGGCAGGCTGTGGCAGAACTGGTTTCTGGGGTGATTTTGACCGGAAACCAGCACATCAAGAGCACACTGAGCTGAATTTGTACCCCACCCATGGGAAGCTGAGAAGGGCATGACTTTTCTTCCTCCAGCCAAAGAATGCCTGGGACAGAAATACCCAACAGACTGCATCCAAGGCCAAGGGAAAACAGTTTGTTTCACCAAAGAGTTGAAGCCCTTCCTTCATGCGAGAGGGGACATGGGTGCTTTGAATTCAAGGTCCTCTCTGTCAGGCTGTGGTCCAGACACCCGAGTCTTAAGAGAGTAAAGGTCACCAAAGAACTTCAAGTTCTTCTTCACACACATATGGTTTTCTTTGATTGCTTAAAGCTAACTGCTCAGGAGACTAGTACATGATGATCAAACCCATTTTAGAGAAGGAAAAAGAAACGACACTCAAGAACTTAAGGAGAAGAGTGTGAGCTTGAGAAACAAAGAGGTGGAAGTCTCTTCTCAGCTCAGTGACTCTAAGTGATTGCATTGCCTTCAGCCTCAGTTTTCCCATCTATAAAACAGTCCTACATAAAAGCAGACCCACTTTTGAGGGCCAAGGTAAAGCTTAGGATTGTGAGTGTGGCGTACTCTGAAAGACACAAGGATGCATCCTTGTGGAATGAACTGGCTGTTAGCTCTTCTGAGGGCTTTTGGATACAGAGTGGTGTCTGGCAGTGACATCCCAGCCCAGAACGTGGCAGATGGTGCCCTCCCTTGCTTGCTACCTCCCCAGCCACGGGGTTTGGGCCTCTTCCATGTCTCTCTATGTGGCCTATGCCAGGGTCCCATGAAGGGCTGTTTGACCCTCCTTGGCACTGGGATTTGCATTCCAATCATTCTGCTCTCTCAGCCCATCCATGTCCGGAGCTGTTTGGAGCTGAGTTGGGCCCCAGGGATCATCTGCCATGACAACTCATGGAAGAGATAAGGACATGAGGCTCCAAGTGGGGCAGTAACACTTTGCCCAGGTTCCCACTGCTGGTTGGGTTCCCTCTTCATCTCCACAGCCTCCCCCCGCCATGTTGACAAATAAATAAATAGAGGCAGAGGGACCCCTGTCCCAATTTCTCCAGAATGTCAGTGAGTCATTAGGTCTGGACACCCACCCCCAGCCCCAATTTCAGCTGGATCCTCACCTGCTCCTCTGTGCCTTGAGGTGGGATCCTGTGTTTTCTATGCCGCCCAGCCCAAGTCCTGCCTGTCATGCTGGGGCAGGACCAGAGCCATAGATAATCAAGATGGGGCAGGTGGCCTCAGCCAGTCGCCAGTGCCTGGTGTTAACCTGGGAAGGAACTCTGTGTCAAGAGAGAAGGCTTCCCCTTGAGTCTTGGTTCACATGTACCCTGGGCCACAGCAAATCTTGCCAGTTAAGATAAGCCAGGGGCTGGAACACAGGGAAGGAACTGTGACCTGGGTGGGCAGGGGGTTGACTGAGCCCCAGTCCTATCACCAGTGTGCCCTGTGTCACTTCACCTCCTATGCCTCAGTTTCCTCATCCATGTGCTAAGGAGTGGGCCAGTAGCGCCCAAGGTCCCCTCCATTCTCAGCCCCGTGACTGGGGCAAAGGGTAGAGGAAGGCGATTTCTCCATCGCTCTCCTCTCTCCTCTTTCTGCCCCTTTTCACGACATTTGTGTCTCCAGCTTTCCAAGTTCCCCTGCCTCAGTCTGTCCCTCTCTTTGCATCTTTTCTGTCAGATCCCCCTTTTCCTGTGTCTGTGTGGACCTCTGGTTTGTCTCCTCCATCACACACACACA